>NC_053435.1:64112865-64412865 GCF_007990345.1 Gossypium hirsutum
ATTCTGGTAAGGATTAAAGTATTCAACATTTAAATTGAGATCTCCGTCTCCATCTGTAACAAGTGTAAGAAGTGTTAGAAGTCCTAAACAAAGATGCAAACATTGCATAAATTGCATTTCGGTGAATGTCGTATAAGAAACAAAGCTTTCTTTAGGTGTGGTTCTTTTGACCACTATCTTAGAGATTGCCTGGAAAGAACTAAAAAGATACAGTTCAGACTTCAAGACCGAGCACCCCCGCCTCTAGAGGTAGACCACCTTGTCACCCTAGCAATGTTAGTGGTAGCCGAGGTGCGACTAAAGATTCAACAGCCAAATCTAAAGCACGAGCACCGGCAATGACATATGTTATTCGTGCAAGAGAGGATACTTCTGCACAAGATGTCATCACTTGTCCTTTTCTCTTATTCATACTGATATTTGTTAAAATTTATCTGTTGAGTCACTGAATTCATGGTTAAAGTTTCAAAACCCCTGGGCTAGTATGTGATGGTGGATAAAGTTTGTACAATATCTGTTAAGGTACGGGGTTATTGTTTCTCTATTGATTTATGTTGTTACTATTTGATGATTTATGTAACATCGAATTAGACCTAATGGAATAATGTTCGGGACCACAATTGATGTTAAATTAAAATCATTATAAGGTCAGAATGAAAATAAGCATGTTTTAAGTTCATGAAGAAATTCTGTGTAAGGTGTCCAATTGAAAATTAAGGACAAACGAATAAATGAAAAACTTGATTCTAGAAGCAATTGTATGAAATAACTTTGGAATATCAATTAGAGTCCATAAAGAGTAATTTCCAATTCTAAGCTTTTGGACAAAAATGGGCAGCATGGAAAATTTGAAAGGTTAGTAAGGAAGGGCATTTGGTCATTCGGTTAATTAATGAAATAAAAGGGAAAACCATGCAAAAATTCACCCATTTTCTTCTTCGGGCTGTCGAATTTGAAGGAGTCTCCATAGCTAGGGTTTCCAACATTTCAAGCTCAATAGTAAGTGTTCCCTAGCCCCGTTTTTAATGTTCTTCTATTTTAAAACCCTCGTAACATGTAACATGCTCTATCCATTTCTACCCATATTTCAAGCTAGGTTCATGTTAGAAATTTTACCATGCATGAAATGTTGTTCTTTGATGACTTATAGAGGGTTATGAAGTTAGATGTTAGATAAACAACTTTTGCTAGGGACCTAAATGAAAATTGTATAAAATGTGGAGTAGAAATGTGAAATAGAGGAAAATGTGGGCTAGTATGAGCTTATAATACATTCAGCTAGGCTTGGGTAGCCAAGGAATTACATTCATTTCATTATACGAGACTTAGAACTAAATTGTAAATATTGTAAAAGGTTAGGGGTAAAATGGTCATTTTGCTCGGGGTGAGTTTTAGGCCTAAACAAATAATGTGATGTATTAATAATCTAATTTTATTAATATAGACCCGAGGAAACAATTTCAGAGGTCGACCATGGAAAACGAATGGTTTTGGAATAACAAAATACAAAACAAAGCCATTACCAGGTAAGTTCGTATAACCCGAAGTAAACTCTTAATATACTTAAACATGCGTGTTTTTGAATTTATGAAAATTTAGATATTCATTGTATGATAATTTATGAAAGTGCTTGTGTAAAGGAAAAATGATAAATGTCCCAGTTGAAATAGAAAAGGAAACCGATGGATAAATTATGGCTTACATGACATGAGATCCTGCATGTGTTGCAGAAAAGGATTTAGCCGGGACGGGTAATCCGATGATCTCAAAGTAGAAAGGATTTAGCTCGGAAGGGTGTTTCTTGAGTGATCGAGCCTCCTAAAAAATATGGGTACATTAAGGATTTAGCCCGAACGGGTAATCCGATTGAGGACTGAATTTAGCCTGGACTGGCAATTTAGATCCGAGCTTATGAGAGAAATTGTTGTAGAAAGGGATTTAGCCTGGACTGGTAATCCCGACATTGCTCTATGAGTTAATATTATGGGGGATTTAGCTTGGACTTGTAATCCTGACGTAAGATATAAGGTTCACGGGAGTGCGTACTAGAGATGATCACTTGTATAACGTGATGGTAATTGGGCTATCCATCGAGATATCTGAGAAATTCAACGGGATTTACAGGAGAAATAGAAATGGAAATATTGAATTGATGATCTCATCTAAGACTAATGACATGATGTATTGTTATGAGACTAACTTGATGATTGAGTGCATGTGATAGGGAAACTATTTCATGCTAGTCGGAATTAGTGCCTAATATGGTTGAATGCTAATTAACCGGTAAGTTTACTTTCCAGTTATCCGGACTTACTAAGCATATAAATACTTACCCCCTTCTCTTTTCCCTGCCTTACGGAGCTCGTGGACTCGTGAAGATTGAAAGACGGTTGGAGAATCAACACACTATCGACATGTCCTACTTTAGTATATAAATACTTCCATTTTGTTTAATGGCATTTATAAGACTTTTGGATATTTTGTTATATGTGTCATTTGGTTAGCCAACGTAATGGCCTAAATGGTATACTTATTCTTTTGTATATGGCCATGAGATATGGCTTATATTGATGTAGGTAGTAAACCTACCAATGATGCATGTCTATGTTTAAATGTTTCATGAGATATGATTATGAGGTTTATCATGACTAGATGATTGAAATAGAACTAATAATTTGATAGTGGACATAGCATATAATGGTATATGGTTATAATATGGCCTAAGTGTAAAAAGTAAAATGTGCTATGTTAATGCCTAATACGAAAAGGATAATTTAGCATGTACTAAACCAATGAGATGAGGTTAACATCCAATAAGTCATGTCAAAGTTGTTTAAGAGTGTAAATAAGCCATGTTAAATACAATTGAAGTCTCTAAGTGTCTATGGATAATAGAGGGTGACTAAAGGCTTGGGAAATAGCCTTAAAAAGGTCCACACGAGTAGACACACGGGTATGTGTCTAGGCTATGTGTGACACACGGTCAGTTTGCATGGTATAAACACACGGGTAGAGACACGGCCGTGTGTCTCAATCGTGTGGAGGACACGGCCTAGCACACAAGCGTGTGCCTCAAAATGAATGGTGACGTCATAAACAGAATGTTTGGGTTTTTTGACACGAGTGATGACATGGGGGTGCCTAGGCCGTGTGAGAGACACGGGCCAGGAACAGGGGTGTGTGTTTGGCCGTGTGAAAACCCTTGTAGGTTTGAATTGAAAAAAAAAAAGAAATCCAAATAATTCAACACGGGTGAGGGACACGCCACACATGTAACATCTTGAAATAGGGCCTAGTTAGAATAGTGGTTTCAGAATGACAAATCCGACATCAAAATATTTATTTTATGATTACTATGAGGCCTAGAATATGAGTATATGCATGTGTTAAAGTTTTATGAAGAAATTTTAAGTATAAGGTGTCCAATTAGAAATCAGGGACTAAATTGAATAAATTATAAAACTTGGTTTCTAGAAACAATCAGTATGAAATTGCTTTAGATTATGAATTAGAAGGTCTTGGAGAGCAATTTGCCCAAATTCTAAATTTTTCGACAAAAATGGGCTTGCATGAATGAAATTATAAAGAAAGGGCATAAGGGCATTTTGGTCATTAGGCTTTTTAATGACATAAATGGGAAAAATGAACCAAAATCAACTCATTTTCTCCTTCATCTAGCAGAATTTCAAGGGTCCCCATAACTAGGGTTTTCAAGCTTTCCAAGCTAAATACTAAGTGCTCCCAAGCCCCATTTTCATGTTCTTTGTATTTTTCAAATCCCGGTAGCTTGCTCTCTTCATTTCTACCCATATTTCATGCTAGGGTTCATGTTCAAAATTTACCCATGCATGAGTTAATGGTATTTTGATGGATTACGGAAGAATATGAAAGATAAATGTGTTTTAAATATCTTTTCCAAGTTGGTTTTCATGAGAAACCCTTATAGGGCCCATTTTGCAAAAGATGTAAATATGTGGTAGAGATGAGGAAAATAATGGAAAATGTGGGTTATCATAAGAGAGAAAAATGTTCGACTAGGCTTGGGTAAGATAGAAATTGCATGTATTTCATTATACGAACCTAGGGACTAAATCGTAAAAAATGTCAAAGGTTAGGGGCAAAACAGTCATTTGGACCGGGGTAGATATTAAACCTAAAATGTATAATGTGGGGTATTAATGAGTTAATTTTGTTGTTATAGACCCCGAGGAACAAATTTCGGAGGTCGATCGTGGTAAACGCAAAGTTTCGGAATAACCGAAACACAATCCCGAAAAGAATACCAAGTTCGGATAACTTAAAGTAAACCCCTAAAATGTATAATTGCATGGTTTATGTATGCATGATAATTGCATTTATATATGGAATGAAAATGCTTCTTTGATAATGAATTGTTGATAACCGTATCAGTTGAGGTTAAAAAGGGAAATCGATGGATAACCCCTCATTGACATGTGAACTGAGATCTTGCATGTGTTGCAGTAAGGATTTAGCCCGGACAGGTAATCCATGATCTCAAGTATGAAAAGGAATCTAGCTCGGACGGGCGTTCCTTGAATGAACAAGCCTCCCGAAGAATATCTGTGCAATATGGATTTAGCCCGGACGGGTAATCCGATTAGGGTCTGAATTTAGCCTGGAATGGTAATTCAGATCCGAGCTCATTAAGGGTGTTTGTAACTATAAGGAATTTAGCCTAGACTGGTAATCCCGACATCACCTTACGAGTTCATGATATGGGGAATTTGGCCTGAACTGGTAATTTCGCCGTGAAATGTGAGGTTCACGGGAGTGCATATATGTAAAATGATCATTCGTGAGAATTGACGGATAATGGGTATTCTATCGATATTTCCTTAAAACTGAATGAGATTAATGCAGAATACATCTATGAATGAAATGTTGAATGATAAGCTCATCTAGTTAAATTACATGATACGTGATTATGTGACTAACTCATTGATTGAGTGCATGTGATAGGAAATCATTTCATAATAGATGATTTCATGAATTAAGTATGGATGTATGTTAATTACCCTGTAAGTTTACTTTTCGGTTATTCTAGCTTACTAACCATGAAAATGTTTACCCCCTCTCTTTTTCCTATTTTACAGAGCTCGAGGACTCATAAGGATTGGAAGACGATTGGAGACCCAACACACTATCAACTAGTTAAGCTTTGGTATAAAGACACTTCTATTTTGTTAATGGCATGTATAGGGCTTTGAGTATTTTATCATATGTGTCATTTGAATTGCCTAAAAGAAGGCATGTAAAGATGCATTCATCTTTTTGTATAAGGTCATGGAAAATGGCATATTTGAAAGTAGGCTATGACTTGCCTTTATATGCATGTTTATGCTCTATTATGTTGGGTTGCTTCAAGTGGAAATGAGTTTAAAAAACGAGCCAAGTTTTGAATATAATACAATAACGTAAGAACCCGTGAATATTAAATGGGAAATAACCTTTTTGTGTGAAACCAATGATATGAGGTTTCCATACAATGAGTCTTATTAAGATTAATTACAAGTGTAAAGTCATGTTTTCTCGCAAACTTGGAAATTTTCTAAGCATAAGAGGTAGGAAAAGGTGACCTTAGGCTTGGAAAATAGCCTAACAGAGTCCACATGGTTAGACACACGGGTGTGTGTCTAGGCCGTGTATGACACACAGTTCCCTCCCACGGGCGTGTGTTGTAACCGTGTGTCCCCTGCACCTAAAACTTTAAGTCAAATTAGTACACTGGTAGGTCACATGGGCGTGTGCCTAGGCCATGTTAATTTAACAGAATGCTCAATATTTGGACACGGGGTAAGACCACGGGCGTGTGACTTGGCCATGTCTAAAAGTCAGTGTTACCCATGGTTGAAGGGCATAGGCGTGCCCTAAGATACACGGGCATGTGAACCCACACGGCCCATATACATGGGCGTGTGGTACTCCTAAATAAGGAAAATTTTCTAAAGTTATGGGATGTTCCCGGTCTTATCCCCAATCATCCCTATGTATATCTAGAGTCTTGAAGTTTTATTTAAGGGTTGTGATGCGAATGCTTGTAAGTCTCAGTTCTGAGCTAAACCTGTTGAGTTGATTCAATGACTTTTTAAATAAAAAGTTTCGGTAATGCCTTGAACCCTATCCCGGCACCAGATACAGGTGAAGGGTGTTACATTTATTGGTATCAGAGCTACGGTTTACTCAGTTTTAGGACTACGGTAGAGGATGTTAAAGGTTTGCTATACATGTCATTACTCGAATGTTGATAGTGTGACGTCTCCTAATTGTTTAAATTGTTTTGAATATAGTAAATATCTTCCAATCAAGCACAAGATGAGTCCGATGGAGCAGATAGCCATGCTCCAGCTTCAGAACAACGAGTTGTATCTAGTACTAGTAGGAGGCTGATTTTAGAAGGTTGAAAAGAGGCCCAAGCCGCCATCTTTGATATGATGGATGAATGGTTTGGGGATTATCTAAGAAATTGCCCCAATATACCGAGACCCCCCCGCCCCCTAACCAACCTGATGAGGATGTGCCTTGAGGAATGGCACCGGTGAGAATCGGTAAAGCCCCTGTAAAAAGCTTAGAAAGTATGGGGTTGAGGAATTCAGAGCGAAAGTTGATAATGACGCTGAAATAGCTGATTTCTGGATCGAGAACACTACGAGGGTGCTAGATGATTTGTCATGCACACCCAAGGAATATTTGAAGTGTGCTGTGTCCCTTTTGAAGGACACTGCCTACAATTGGTGAAAGACAGTATCCTCGGTAGTGCCGAAAGAAAATATCACTTGGGATTTCTTCCAAGTTGAGTTTAGGAAGAAATACATTAGCCAACGGTTTTTGGACTCGAAGCAGAAGGAGTTTCTGGAACTCAAACAAGGGAATAAGAATGTAGTGGAATACGAGAGAGAGTTCGTACGACTAAGTCAGTACGCAACTGAATGGGTCCAAACTGAACTGAAAATGTGTAAACGCTTCAAGGAAGGTCTGAATAAGGACATCAAGTTGTTAATTGGAATCTTGGAAATACGGGAGTTTGCCGCACTAGCCGATCAAGCCAAGAAGGCTGAGGAACTTAATAATGAAAGAAAAAAAAAGCTAAGAGAGAGGCTCGAGTTGCGAGTAAGAGGTCTAGTGGTAAAACACTCTCGTTCTCCATGAAGAAAGCTAGGAGCCTGTATGAACGCTCCACTTCGTTAGTGGGATATTCGGGTAGATCAAGAAGCTCTAAACGATGAGGTCAAAAGTCTTCCTCCCCGATGGAGACTAGAGTGGGGAGTGTAGATGATCAAAAATCGAAGTGTAAGAGCTGTAACAAATTTCACTTCGAAGAGTGCCGAATGAAGAGCGGTACGTGTTTCAGATGTGGTTCTTTTGATCACTTCCTCAGAGGCTGCCCAGAACGAGTTGAAAAAGAAGTGGATGTAACCCTGAAATCGAGTACTCCTATTCCACGGGTTAGACCTCCGAGATACCCAGGGAGTGTTAATGGCAGTCGAGTCGTGACTAAAGACGCTGTAAAATCAGAAGTTTGAGCCCCGGCAAGAACGTATGCGATACGTGCTCAAGAGGAAGCCTCTGCTCTTGATGTTATTACGGGTACTTTCTCTCTTTTTAATACGAGTGTTGTTGCTTTAATTGACCTGCGGTTGACATATTCATATATTTGTCTTTAATTGACCTGGGGTCGACATATTCATATATCTGTATGAGATTGGCGTCTAGTATGAACATATCTGTTGAACCTACAAAATTCATCATTAAAGTGTCAAACCTACTAGGTAGATCAATCCTAGTTGATAAAGTCTGTAAGAATTGTCCTTTGACGATTCAAGGTCATTATTTTCCGGCTAACCTTATGTTGTTACAATTTGATGAATTTGATGTAATACTTGGTATGGATTAGTTAGCCCTTCATGATGTAATTGTGAATTGTGGTAGTAAGTATATTAAGTTGAAATGTCCGAATGGTAAGATTCTACGGGTAAATCAAGAGAACTGGGTTCGCCACCGGTTGTAATCATAGCAATGGTTGCCCAGAGATATATGAGAAAATGATATGCAGCTTACCTTGCAATTGTACTAAACACTAAGGAAACAAAGCTAAAGATTGAGTCCGTGCCGATAGTACGTGAATACCCAGATGTGTTTCCGGAAGACTTACCCGGATTACCTCCTGAAAGGGAGATAGAGTTTGGTGTTGAGTTGGTGCCAGGGACGACTTCCATTTCTATTGCTCCGCACAGAATGGCACCTACCGAGCTGAAGGAGTTAAAAGCACAGTTGCAAGAGTTGACGGATAAAGGATTCGCAAGGCTAAGTTTTTCACCTTGGGGTGCCCCCGTGTTATTTGTAAAGAAGAAAGATGGTTCGATGCGGCTATGTATCAATTATCGACAATTGAACAAGGTCACTATTAAGAATAAGTATCCTTTACCAAGGATCAATGATTTGTTTGACTAGTTGAGAGGAGCCACCATATTCTCCAAGATAGACTTGAGGTCTGGCTATTATCAGTTGCGAGTTAAAGACTCGGATGTAGCCAAGACAACTTTTAGAACGAGGTATGGCCATTATGAGTTTCTTGTCATGCCGTTTGAGCTAATGAATGCACCGGCCGTGTTTATGGATCTAATGAATAGGATCTTTCAGCCATACTTGGATAAATTTGTCTTTGTTTTTATTGACGACATTTTGATCTACTCCAAAGATGAGATAGAGCAAGCGAAGCATCTGAGAATTGTGCTGCAAACGTTGCGGGAAAAGAAACTGTATGCTAAGTTTAGCAAGAGTGAGTTTTGGCTCCAGGAAGTTGGATTTTTGGGTCATATAGTTTCGGGTGAAGGCATCTGAGTTGATCCAAGTAAGATTTCTGCAATTGTCGAATGGAAATTACCTAAGAATGTAACCGAGGTTAAAAGCTTTTTGGGCTTAGCTGGTTACTATCGAAGGTTTGTAAAAGGATTTTCCATAATCTTGACTCTAATGACGAAGCTACTACAGAAAGGCGTTAAGTTTGAATGGACAGAGAAGTGTCAATAAAGTTTTGAAAGGTTAAATACATTGCTAACCGAAGCTCCTGTTTTAGTGTTACCTGAACCGGGAAGAGAATTTGTGGTGTACAATGATGCATCCTTAACTGGATTGGGTTGTGTGCTTATACAAGATGGCAAGGTGATAGCATATGCTTCAGGGAAATTGAAGCCCCATGAGAAGAATTATCCAACCCATGACCTAGAGCTTGCTGCTATTGTTTTTGCCTTGAAAATTTGGAGGCATTATTTGTATGGCGAGACTTGCCGTATGTTCATGGACCACAAGAGTTTGAAATACTTGGTGACTCAGAAAGAATTAAATCTGAGGCAGCGGAGATGGTTAGAATTAATTAAAGATTATGATTTGATTATCGACTATCACCCGGGAAAGGCGAATGTGGTCGCTGATGCATTGAGTAGAAAATCCTTGTATGCCTTAAGAGCTATGGATGCTCGTTTGACATTGCTTGATGATGGTTCAGTTCTGACCGAGCTAGAGGCTAGGCCAACCTTTCTACAGGAAATTCATCCTGCTCAATTTAATGATGATGACTTTCAAGCAAAAAGAGCTCATTGTAAGTCTAGGGTTGAGTCAGATTTTCAAATTAGTCTTGGTGGATGTTTAATGTTTAGAGATAGGGTTTATGTACCCAAAGATAATGAATTTATTCGGAAGATTTTGCAAGAAGCACATAATAGTCGTTTGTCAGTTCACCCGAGAAGTACCAAAATGTACAACGATTTAAAGAAGATGTACTGGTGGAACGGTATGCAAAGATATGTTTCTGAATTTGTATAGAAATGCCTGGTGTGTTAGCAAGTTAAAGCTGAACATCAAATACCTTCAGGTTTGTTACAACCTATAATGGTCCCCATATGGAAGTGGGACAGAGTTACATGGATTTTGTGACAGGACTACCTATGAATCCAAAAAAGAAAGATGCCATTTGGGTTATAGTGGACAAATTGACAAAGTCGGCTCATTTCATTCCAGTAGGGACGGATTATTCTCTTTATAGATTGGCCGATTTGTACATTTCTGATATATTAAGATTGCACGGAGTACCACTGTCGATTATTTCAGACAGAGACCCGAGGTTTACTTCGAGATTTTGGAAGAAATTACAAGAAGCCTTAGGTACAAAGTTGAGTTTTAGCACAGCTTTTCACACTCAGACCGATGGTCAGTTTGAGCGGATGATTCAGATTCTCGATAACATGTTGCGTTATTGCATTCTCGAATTTCAGGGTAATTGGGAAAAATACCTGTCATTGGTAGAATTTGCCTACAATCATAGTTTCCAAACAAGTTTGAAGATGGCGCCTTATGAGGCCTTGTATGGTAAGAAGTGTCGAACTCCATTGTACTGGACATAACTTAAGGAAAATCAGATTCACAGAGTTGATCTGATTAAAGAAACTGAAGAAAGAGTTAAAGTGATACGGGATTGTTTAAAAGCGGCATCAGATAGGCAAAAGTCTTATGTTGACCTGAAAAGAAAAGAAAAGAAATTGAGTTTCAAGTTGGAGATATAGTAATCTTGAAAGTATCTCCATGGAGAAAAGTATTGAGATTTGGTTGAAAAGGTAAATTGAGTCCACGATTTATCGGACCGTACGAGATTACCGAAAGAATTGGACCGTTAGCCTATCGTTTGGCGTTGCCAACTGAACTGGAAAAGATTCATGATGTTTTCCATGTATCCATGTTAAGAAGATACCGATCAGATCCCTCTCATGTAATTTCACAGACTGAGATTGAAATTCGACAGGACATGACCTATGGAGAGGAACTGGTTAAGGTATTGGCTCGCGAAGTTAAACAGTTAAGAAATAAAGATGTGGCTCTTGTAAAAGTTTTATGGCATCAACATAGCATTGAAGAAGCTACATGGGAGCCGGAAGAAACCATGAGAAACCAATATCCGAATCTGTTTTCTGGTAAGACTTTCGAGGATGAAAGTCTCTAAGGGGGGAGAAATATAACATCCTAAAATATGGCCTAGTCGGAATAGTGGTTTCGGGACCACAAATTCGAAATCAAAATATTTATTTTATGATTATTATGAAGCCTAGAATATGAGTATATGCATGTGTTAAAGTTTCATGAAGAAATTTTAAGTATAAGGTGTCCAATTGGAAATCAGGGACTAAATTGAATAAATCATAAAACTTGGTTTCTAGAAGCAATCCGTATGAAATTGCTTTAGATTATGAATTAGAAGATCTTGGAGAGCAATTTACCCAAATTTTAAATTTTTGGACAAAAATGGGCTTGCATGGAAGAAATTTTAAAGAAATGGCATAAGGGCATTTTGGTCATTACACTTTTTAATGAAATAAAATGGGAAAAATGAACCAAAATCAGCTCATTTTCTCCTTCATCCAGCCGAATTTCAAGGGTCACCATAGCTAGGGTTTTCAAGCTTTCCAAGCTAAATAGTAAGTGCTCCCAAGCCCCGTTTTTCATGTTCTTTGTATTTTTGAAATCTCGGTAGCTTGCTCTCTTCATTTCTACTCCTATTTCATGCTAGGGTTCATGTTCAAAATTTTACCCATGCATGAGTTATTGGTATGTTGATGGATTATGGAAGAATATGAAAGATAAATGTGTGTTAAACATCTTTTCCAAGTTGGTTTTCATGAGAAACCCTTATAGGGACCATTTTGCAAAAGATGTAAATATGTGGTAGAGATGAGGAAAATAATGGAAAATGTGGGTTTCCATAAGAGAGAAAAATGTTCTATTAGGCTTGGGTAAGATAGAAATTGTATGTGTTTCATTATATGAACCTAGGGACTAAATTGTAAAAATGTCAAAGGTTAGGGACAAAACGATCATTTGGACTAGGGGTAGATATTAAACATGAAATGTATAATGTGGGGTATTAATGAGTTAATTTTGCTGTTATAGACCCCGAGGAACAAATTCCGGAGGTCGATCGTGGTAAACGCAAAGTTTCGGAATAACCGAAACATAATCTCGAAAAGAATACCAGGTAAGTTCGGATAACTTAAAGTAAACCCCTAATATGTATAATTGCATGATTTATGTATGCATGATAATTGCATTTATATATGGCATGAAAATGCTTCTTTGATAATGAATTGTTGATAACCGTATCGGTTGAGGTTAAAAAGGGAAATCGATGGATAACCCCTCATTGACATGTGAACTGAGATCCTGCATGTGTTGCAGTAAGGATTTAGCCCGGACGGGTAATCCGTGATCTCAAGTCTGAAAAGGAATCTAGCCTGGACGGGTGTTCCTTGAATAAACAAGCCTCCCGAAGAATATGTGTGCAATATGGATTTAGCCCGGACGGGTAATCCGATTAGGGTCTGAATTTAGCCTGGACTGGTAATTCAGATCCAAGCTCATTAAGGGTGTTTGTCACTATAAGGGATTTAGCCTGGACTGGTAATCCTGACATCACCTTACGAGTTCATGACATGGGGAATTTAGCCTGGACTGGTAATTGCACCATGAAATGTGAGGTTCACAGGAGTGCATATATGTAAAATGATCAGTCGTGAGAATTGACGGATAATGGGTATTCCATTGAGATTTCCTAAAAACTCAACGAGATTAACGCGGAATACATCTATGAATCAAATGTTGAATGATGAGCTCATCTAGTTAAATTGCATGATACATGATTATGTGACTAACTCATTGATTGAGTGTATGTGATAGGAAATCATTTCATAATGGATGATTTCATGAATTAAGTATAGATGTATGCTAATTACCCGGTAAGTTTACTTTCCGGTTATTCGAGCTTACTAACCATGAAAATGCTTACCCTCTCTCTTTTTCCTGTTTTACAGAGCTCGAGGACTCATAAGGATTGGAAGACGATTGGAGAGCCAACACACTATCAACTAGTCAAGCTTTGGTATAAAGACACTTCTATTTTGTTAATGGCATGTATAGGGCTTTGTGTATTTTGTCATATGTGTCATTTGAATTGCCCAAAAGAAGGCATGTAAAGATGCATTCATCTTTTTGTATAAGGCCATGGAAAATGGCATATTTGAAAGTAGGCTATGACTTGCCTTTATATGCATGTTTATGCTCCATTATGTTGGGTTGCTACAAGTGGCAATGAGTTTAAAAAAAGAGCCAAATTTTGAACGTAATACAATAACGTAAGAACCCATGAATACTAAATGGGAAATAACCTTTTTGTGTGAAACCAATGATATGAGGTTTCCATACAATGAGTCTTATTAAAATTAATTACAAGTTTAAAGTCATGTTTTCTCGCAAACATGGAAATTTTCTAAGCATAAGAGGTAGGAAAGAGAGACCTTAGGCTTGGAAAATAGCCTAACAGAGTCCACATGGTTAGACACATGGACGTGTGTCCAGGCCGTCTGTAACACACGGTTCCCTCCCATGGGCGTGTATTGTGATCTTGTGTCCCCCGCACCTAAAACATTAAGTCAAATTAGTACACAGATAGGTCACACGGGCGTGTACCTAGGCCGTGTTAATTTAACAGAATGCTCAAGTTTTGGACACGGGGTTAGACCACAGGCGTGTGACTTGCTCGTGTCTAAAAGTCAGTGTTACCCATGGTTGAAGGGCATGGGCGTGCCCTAAAATACACGGGCGTGTGAGTCCACAAGGCCTACATACACAGGCGTGTGATACTCCTAAATAAGGAAAATTTTCTAAAGTTATGGGATGTTCCCAGTCTTATCCCGAATCATCCCTATGTATATCTATAGTCTTGAAGGTCTATTTAAAGGTTGTGATGCGAATGCTTGTAAGTCTCATTTCTGAGCTAAACCTGGTCAGTTGATTCGGTGAGGTGAGTTGATTCGTGACTTTTTAAATAAAAAGTTCTGGTAACGCCTTGAACCCTATCCCTGCACCGGATACGGGTGAAGGATGTTACAACACAGGCGTGTGCTTTACCTTCACATGGTCATGTGAGGCATAACCCTAGTAATTTTTCTAAAGTTTTCTATAATTCTCGATTTAGACCCAGATTACTTTTAATGTATGTTTTGAACCTTGTAGGTCAATAATCGGGACACTATGATGTTGTTTAGTCGATTTTAAATTAGAATGAAATTTTATAACCTGTATTTTTCCAACATGTCCAAGTATATGTCTGGTAATGCCTCGTACTTTTTCCCGGTCTCGGGTACGGGTAAGGGGTGTTACATTTGACGTAATTCTGGGTATGAACTGGTTAACTCAACATGATGCAATGGTAAATTGTAAACAAAAGTACATTATGCTAAAATGTCAAAATGGTAAATTGCTTCGTATTGAATCTAATAAGCTGGATGGGTTGTCAAATCTAATCTCAGCTATATCAACATAGAAATATATCAGAAAAGGGTATGATGTCTATCTTGCATATGTGTTGGACACTAAATTATCTGAGTTGAAGATTAAGTCAGTGTCGGTTTTTTATGAATTTCCTAATGTGTTTTCGAAAGAGTTACTCGGATTACCGGATAGAGAGGTGGAATTTTCCATCGATATTGTTCTTGGAACAACACCGATATCGATAGCACCTTATAGAATGGATCCTACTGAATTAAAGGAGTTGAAAGTTCAGTTGAAAGAATTGAGTGATAGAGGTTTTACTCGACCTAGCTCATCACCTTGAGGTGCACCGGTTTTATTTGTTAAAAATAAATATGGATCGTTGAGGTTATGTATTGATTACAAGCAGCTCAACAAAGTTACAATAAAGAATAAGTATCCACTTCCCGCATTGATGACTTGTTTGATCAATTAAAATGTGCCACTGTGTTTTCAAAGCTTGATCTCCGTCTTGGCTATTATCAGTTACGAGTAAAAAACTCAGATGTATCGAAGACAACCTTCAGAACTAGGTACGGACACTATGTGTAATAGCTCGGTTTAGACCCTAGTCAGAACAGTGGTTTCAGGACCAAAAATTTGAGGTCAAAAAATATTTTAATATTATTTTCCGTGCTTATAATATATGAATTGATATCTGCGAAAGTTTCGTGTGAAAATTTAATTGTTTGTGTGCTCAATTTGATAAAAGGACTAAAATGTCAAAATGTGTAATTTTAAGGGATAAAGTGAAAAAATACCCAAAGATGTGTTTGTGTATTAAATTGAATGTGTTGGTGATTAAAAGGGTTAATTTTAAATACATATAGATCAAGAAAAAAGGAATTCAGATTTAAATCGAGGAAAATCGAAGATTATCGACTAAACGATCCGAATTGTCAATTCTGAGTACGAGGTAAGTTCGTACGTGATAAATGATGTTATAGTTATGTTTTAATGCTTTAATAATGCATAAATATATATAAATTGGTTGATTTGGTTGCCTATGAATGTATGCAAATAATGATAAAAATGTTTTGGTTTTGGAATGCTTGATATAGGTGGGAAATGTGGCTTGAACCAAGCTTAATTTCACCCCACACGGTTGAGCACACAGGCGTGTGTCTCGACCGTATGTCTATTTTAATTTCGCTATTCAAGTCAGTCACGAGCACAGTCGAGACACACGGGCGTGTCTGGTGGCCGTGTGAGGCACATAGTCCTCGTACATAGGCGTGTGTGGCCATTTCGAAGGGTACACGGGCTAAACACATGGGCATGTGGTCGGCTGTATGACCCAAGTCAGTTTCAACCACGGCCAAGACACACGAGCGTGTCTTGTGCGCGTGTGGTGAAGTTAGTATATATGCCCTGTTTTGCTCGGCTTAGACTGCTCACATGGGCGTATGACCTGTATAATTTTGAAAATGATTAAGTTTTTGAAAAATTTTGTATGAACTCGGTTTAGTCCCGACCCCTTTCTAAAGCATATTTAAGGTCTCGTTGACCAAATATAAGGGATTTGATTTGATGTATGATCTATAGTGTTATGATGATTGTGTAATGAATGCTAGATGTTTAGATATGTTCGGTAATGCTCCTTTACCTTAGTCCGACGATGGGTATGGATTAGGAGTGTTATATTTGGTTGGTATCAGAGCTACGGTTTAGTCGATTCTAGGACTAACGTAACGTGTGAGAGTCTAGCTATACATGCCATATATATAAATTGCGATTAAAATGTGTAAATGGATCCTGAACGAGTGATAGCTGATAATATTGAGAGCAATGCACCCACTCCTGCTCAAAGGGCAACGCCGATCGAATCTAGGCCGATATCTAGTAGTTAGGGAGGAGAGGCTAAGCAAGCCTTCTTCCAAATGATGACTGAGTGGTTCACGAAATTCATACAAACGAATTCGGCTGCTCAACGACCTCCACCCCCACCTATTTCTCAAGAAGTCCCGGTAGTGCCACAAGTAATAGATCCGATTCGATTGAGTAAGCCACATGTTGATAAAATTCATAAACACGGGGCTAAAGAGTTTCAGGCTACGGTTGATGATAATACTGAGAGGGCTAAGTTCTGGCTTGAGAACACTATCCGAGGATTCGATGAGTTGTCATGTACTCCAGACGAATGTATTAAATGTGTAGTATCCTTGCTTAGAGATAATGCATATCACTGGTGGAAAACGTTGACATTGGTGGTTCCTAGGGAATGAGTTACCTAGGAATTCTTTCAGACTGAGTTCCAGAAGAAGTACATAAGTCAGATATTCCTCGATCAGAAAAATAAAGAGTTTCTGAAGTTGAAACAGGATCAGATGACTGTAACAAAATACGAAAGAGAATTTGTATGTTTGAGCAAGTATGCTCGAGAATACGTGTCTACTGAAGATATCATGTGTAAAAGATTTGTTGATGGATTGAACGAAGATATAAAGCTATTAGTCAGGATACTTGAGCTGAAAGAATTTGTAGTACTGGTTGAAAGGGCTTGTAAAGCCGAGGACGTCAGCAAAGAAAAGAGAGAAGTTAATGCAAAAGCGAGAGATCCAAGGAAGAGATCAATGAATAAATCTTATCATTCCTTGTCGAAGAAATCAAGAGATTACTTTAACCGATCGACAACTTCTGTGAGATATCAGAATAGAGATCGTAGGAAACAATATACCAATCCTAAAGCTCAAGCCACATCTGTATCTAGTGTTGGCAATGTAAAAGATGTTAAGTCTAAGTGTCAACAATGTGGAAGATGACATTTTGGAGATTGCTGGGGGGAAAGGAATAATAGAGCTTGTTATAGTTGTGGTTCACGAGATCACTTTATAAAAAATTACCCAGAGCTAGTTGAAAAAGATAATGCTCAGAACACGAGGCCGAGTAACACTACAGCTAGAGGTAGACTACCAAGAAACACAAGAAATGCAAGTGGTGGTTAGGGTGTGATGCGAGACACTATAGCTAGATCTAATGCTAGAGCACTTGCACGAGCCTACGCTATTTGAGAACGTGAAGAAGTGTCATCTCCAGATATTATTACCGGTACTTTTACTCTCTATGATACTTCTGTGATTGGATTGATAGATCATGGATCAACGCATTCATGTATATGCATGGATTTAGTGAACAGTAAGACTTTACCTGTAGAGTCTACTGAATTTGTAATTAGAGTATCGAACCCCATAGGCAAGTGTGTTTTGATTGATAAAGTGTGCAAGAATTGTCCATTGATGATTCGGGGTAATTATTTTCTGGCCGATTTGATGTTGCTACCATTTGATGAGTTTGACATAATTCTAGGTATGGATTGGCTAACGTTGCATGATGCGGTCTTGAATTGTAAACGAAAGATGATTTATTTGAGATGTCAGAGTAATGAGATTATCCGAATTGAATCAAAAGATCTGAATGGACTGCTAGTAGTGATTGCAATGATGTCAACTCAAAAATATGTGAGAAAAGGTTGCGAAGCTTATTTAGCTTATGTGCTTGACATGAAAGTGATTGAAAAGAAGATTGAATCAGTGCCAATTGTTTGTGAATATCCAGATGTGTTTCCTAATGAGTTACTGGGTTTACCACCGATCCGAGAGGTTGAGTTTGGCATTGAGTTAATACCGGGTACAACGCCTATATCAATAGCTCCGTACAGAATGGCTCCGACAGAGTTAAAAGAATTAAAGTCTCAATTGCAAGAGTTGACCGATAGAGGATTTGCAAAACCGAGTTTCTTACCTTGGGGTGCTCATGTTCTGTTTGTGAAAAAGAAAGATGGCACGATGAGAATGTGCATTGATTATCTTCAGTTGAACAAAGTGATTATCAAGAACAAATATCCACTACCCTGAATTGACGATTTGTTTGATCAGTTGAAAGGAGCTATCGTGTTTTCAAAGATAGATCTTAGATCGGGATTCTATCAGTTGAGAGTAAAAGATTCAGATATTCCAAAAACTACTTTCCGAACGAGGTACGGCCACTATGAGTTTCTAGTTATGTCTTTCGAATTAACAAATGCACCTGCTATTTTTATGGATTTGATGAACAGAATTTTCAGACCATATTTAGATCGATTTTTTGTTGTATTCATTGATGATATTTTGATTTATTCGCGTGATGAAACTGAGCATGTCGAACATCTGAGAATAGTGCTACAGACTTTGCGAGTTAAGCAAATTGTATGCGAAGTTTAGCAAATGTGAATTTTGGTTACGCAAAGTTGGTTTTTTGGGTCATATTGTATCAGTATCTGGCATTCGAGTTGATCCGAGCAAGATTTTAGCCATTTTGGATTGGAAGCCTTCGAGAAATGCTTCTAAAGTTTGCAATTTTCTTGGACTTGCTGGTTATTATCGAAGATTTGTAAAAGGCTTTTCAATAACTGTGACTCCGTTGATGAAACTACTTCAGAAAGATGTGAAATTTGAATGGTCTGAAAAGTGTTTGAAAAGTTTTGATCAGTTGAAAGTTCTATTGACTGAAGCTCTGGTGTTAGTACAGCCAGATTTGGGTAAAGAATTTGTAATTTACAGTGATGCTTCGTTGAACGGCTTAGGTTGTGTTTTGATACAAGAAGGCAAAGTCATAGCTTATGCCTCGAGACAGTTAAAGCCGCATGAAAAGAACTATCCAACGCATGACCTTGTGTTAGCTGCGATTGTGTTCGCTTTGAAAATTTGGCATCACTATCTGTTTGGTGAGAAATGTCACGTATATTCCAATCACAAAAACTTAAAATATCTGATGACATAGAAAGATTTGAATCTACGATAGAGAAGATGGCTAGAACTGCTAAAAGACTATGAGCTTGCTATCGATTATCATCCGAGAAAAGCAAATGTTGTTGCTGATGCTTTAAGTCAAAAATCATTATTTGCATTACGTGCCATGAATACTCATTTAGCTTTGTCTGATGATGGTTTGGTTTTAGCAGAATTGAAAACGAAACCGTTGTTTTTACAACAGATTACTGATGCTCAAAAGGTTGATAATGAGGTAATAGCAAAACGAGCTCAGTGTGATTTGAATTCTGATTCTAAATTCTGAGTTGATAATAATGATTGCTTGAGATTTCGAGATCGAATTTGTGTTACGAGAAATTCAAAGTTGATTCAAATGATTTTAAACGAAGCTCAAAACAGTCGTTTATCTGTACATCCGAGTAGTACAAAAATATATAACGATTTGAAACATCATTATTGGTGGTCTGGAATGAAAAGAGATATCCCTGATTTTGTTTCGAAATGTTTAATCTGTCAGCAAGTTAAAGTTGAACATCAAGTGTCATCTGGTTTGTTACAATTTTTTATGATTCTGGAGTGGAAATGAGACAGAATCACGATGGATTTTGTATCGGGATTACCTCTGTCACCGAGTAAGAAAGATACAATCTGAGTTGTTGTTGATAGATTGACTAAATCAGCTCATTTCATTCCAATTCATACAGATTATTCACTTGATAAGCTTGCTGAGTTGTACATTTCTCATATTGTGAGATTGCATGGAGTACCTATTTCTATTGTTTTAGATAGAGATCTGAGGTTCACATCACGCTTTTGGAAGAGACTGCAAGAGGCATTAGGTACGAAACTACACTTTAGCACTGCTTTTCACCCACGGACTGATGCTCAATCTGAACGGATTATTCAGATACTAGAGGATATGCTGAGATGTTGTATCCTTGAGTTTGAAGGTATGTGGGAACGATACTTGCCATTTATTGAATTTCCATATAATAATAGCTTTTAATCGAGTATCAAAATAGCTTATAATGAAGCTTTATACGGTCAAAAATGTCGAACACTGTTGAACAGGATAGAACTTAGTGAGAATAAGATCCACGGGTTGATTTGATCAGAAAAATAGAAGAAAAAGTGAAAGTAATACGAGATAGTCTGAAAGCAGCTGCGGATCATCAGAAATCGCATGCAGATTTAAAAAGAAAAGATATAGAGTTTCAGATCGGTGACAAAGTATTTTTGAAAATCTCACCGTGGAAGAAAGTACTCCGATTTGGCAGAAAAGGCAAGCTGAGTTCGAGGTTCATCGAGTAGTATGAGATTATTAAGCGTATCGGGCCAGTTGCTTATCGATTGTTATTACCATCTGAGTTAAAAAAGATCCACAATGTATTTCATGTATCGATGCTTCGACGATATAGATCTGATCTATCACATGTGATTTCTCCATCTGACATTGAGATTCAGTCTGATTGACCTACGAAGAAAAATCGATCCGTATTTTAGCTCGTGAGATCAAAGAGTTAAGAAATAAGAAAACTGCATTAGTGAAAGTATGGTGGCATCGGCACGGGGTTGATGAAGCCACGTGGAAACCCGAAGATGCTATGAGAAAACAATATCCAAACCTATTCACTGGTAAGATTTTCGGGGATAAAAATCCTTAAGTGGGAGAGTTGTAACAGCCCAGTTTAGACCCTAGTCAAAATAGTGGTTTTGAGACCATAAATTTGAGGTCAAAAAAATATTTTAATATTATTTTTCGTGCTTATAATATGTGAATTAATATATGTGAAAGTTTCGTGTAAAAATTTAATTGTTCGTATGCTCAATTTGATAAAAGGACTAAAATGTCAAAATGTGTAATTTTAAGGGCTAAAGTGCAAAAATGCCCAAAGATGTGTTTGTGTATTAAATTGAATGAGTTGGTGATTAAAAGGGTTAATTTTGAATAGATATAGATCAAGAAAAGAGGAATTCTAATTTAGATTGAGGAAAATCAAAGATTATCGAGTAAACGATCCGAATCGTCAATTCCGAGTACGAGGTAAGTTCTTACTTGATAAACGATGTTATAGTTATGTTTTAATGCTTTAATAATGCATAAATATATATAAATTGGTTGATTTGGTTGCCTATGAATGTATGCAAATAATGCTAAAAATGTTGTGGTTTTGGAATGCTTGATATAGGTGGGAAATGTAGCTTAAACCAAGCCTAATTTCACCCCACAAGGTTGAGCACATGAGCATGTGTCTCGACCATGTGTCTGTTGTAATTTAGCTATTCAAGTCAGTCTCAAGCACGGCCTAGACGCACGGGCGTGTCTAGTGGCCGTGTGAGGCACATGGTCTTGGTATATGGGTGTGTGTGGCCATTTCGAAGGGCACACGGGCTAAACACATGGGCGTGTGGTCAGCCGTGTGACCCAAGTTAGTTTCGACCACGGCCAAGGCACACGAGCGTGTCTTGTGCCCGTGTGGTGAAGTCAATATATATGCCCTATTATTCCACAGCTTAGACACACGGGCGTGTCTAATACCGTGTAAGGCACACAGCCTGCTCACACGGGCGTATGACCTGTATAACTTTGAAAAATGATTAAGTTTTTGCAAAATTTTGTATGAACTTGGTTTAGTCCCGACCCCTTTCTAAAGCATGTTTAAGGTCTCGTTAACCTAATATAAGGGACTTGATATTGATGTATGATCTATGGTGTTATGATGAATGTGTAAAGAATGCTAAATGTTTAGATATGTTCAGTAATGCTCCTTTACCCTAGTCAGCGATGGATACGGGTTAGGGGTGTTACACTATGAATTTCTTATAATGCCGTTCGGCTTAACTAATGCCCTTGCAGTATTTAGGGATCTAATGAATAGAATTTTCAGACCATATCTAGATAGATTTGTGGTAGTATTTATTGATGGCATTCTGGTATATTCTCAGGATGAAAATGAAGATGCTGATCATTTGAGAACAGTACTACAAACCCTACATGAGAAACAACTGTATGCCAAATTCAGTAAATGTGAATTCTAGCTTCGGGAAGTTGGTTTCCTTGAACATATAGCATCTGCAGAAAGTATCAGAGTAAATCTGAATAAAATTTCAGCTATTGTTAATTGGAAGCTACCGAAAAATGTGTCTGAAGTCAGAAGTTTTTTGGGATTAGTCGAATCTTATAGGAGATTTGTAAAAAGGTTCTCAATGATAGCCTTCCCAATGACATGCTTGTTACAGAAAGATGTAAAATTTGAGTGGTCTAATAAATGCCAGCAGAGTTTTGACAGACTAAAAGCCACCTGTACTAGTTCAGCCTGAATCAGGTAAGGATTTTGTAATTTACAGCGATGCGTTATTAAATGGTTTAGGCTATATCTTGATGCAATAAGGTAAAGTAATAGCCTATACTTCTAAACAGTTAAAACTACAAGAAAAGAATTACCCGATACATGATTTAGAATTGGCAGCCATTGTATTTGCTTTGAAAATTTAGCAACACTATTTGTTTGGTGAAAAATACCATATATTCACTGATCACAAAAGTTTAAAGTATCTGATGTCAGAGAAAGAATTGAACCTGAGACAGTGCAGGTGGCTGGAATTAATAAAAGATTATGATTTGGTTATTGATTATCATCCAGGAAAAGCCAATGTGGTTGCAGATGCTCTAAGCAGAAAATCCCTATTTATTTTGCGAGCAATGAACACCCGATTGTTATTGTCTGATGATGGTTCAATCATAGCTGAGTTAAAAGCTAGACCGACGTTTTTGTAGTAGATTTCTGAAGCTCAAAAAAATGATGATGAATTACGAGCTGAGTTAAAAGGATTTCTGCATATCACTCTGAAAAACTTCTAAATAATACAGTGACCTGAAACAGGACCACTAATTAGAACTAACCAAATTTGAAGGTTGGAAAGATCTTAGAACGAATAGTCCAGATGTCATTACCTTTTCGGGTTCCCTATCAAAATACTAGATCTGAACAAGAAGGTATGGTAACACATTAGTGATAGAACCTCGACGAACAACGAGCAATGTCAAACTAAGCACTAAAAAGAGGATCATTCTGGAAAATAACATTCTGCATTCATACAAATATCATTCATATGCATCTAATTAGAAGCATTTGATTCATTCTGATCATAACGTCCTAATCGCTTGGCATAAAATATAGGCTTATAAAATGGATTCTACAAGTCTTGTTCCTCAAAGAGTGGTGTAACGGATCAGTGAAACAAATCCTATACCCTTGAAGTTGCAGTGGGTCGGATTGAACCTACTATGGCGAATCTTATCTCCTTGAAGTTTCAGTGGAGCAAGATAAAGCTACAAAACTTATATCCCTGAAATTGTAGTGGATCAGATTGAAGCTACAATTCATATACCCCTGAAGTTGCAGTGGGTCAGAATGAAACTATGAGGGTAAATCTTATCTCCCTGATGTTGCAGTGGAGCAAGATGAAGCTACAAATCTTATACCCCTAAAGTTACAGTGGGTTGGAATAAAACTACGATAGCAAATCTTATCTCCCTAAAGTTGTAGTAAAGTAAGATGAAGCTACAAATCCTATACCCCTGAAGTTGTAGTGAGTCAGATTGAATCTACCATAGCAAATCTTATCTCCTTGAAGTTGTAGTGGAGCAGATTGAAGCTACAAATCTTATCCCCCTGAAGTTGCAGTAGGTTGGATTGAATCTACTATAGCAAATCTTATCTCCCTGAAATTGTAGTAGAGCAGATTGAAATTACAAATCTTATACATCTGAAGTTGCAGTGGGTCAAATTGATTCTAATATAGCAAACCTTATCTCCTTGAAGTTGCAATGGAGCAAATTAAACCTACAAATCTTATACCCTTGAAGTTGCAGTAGATTAGATGCAGCATCGGGTTGTCCGGAGCAGTGTCAGCGTCAAAAGCGGCTTATCTCCTTGAAGTTGCAATGGAGCAAGATGAAACTATAATGCTAAATCCTGCCTTCCTAAAGTTATAGCGAAGCAGATACAGTGAAGTACAGTAACCAATGGATTGAAAGAACAAGCTACTTTAAAAAGAGGAGAACCAAAGAAGTCGAGATTCGACAAGACCATACAAAATTGACCCTTCTTAAAGTCTTTGCTCCATTCTTGTTACACGACAACGAGCAAAGAGGGGCAGCTGTAATGTGACAGCCCTAACATGACCCTAGTCGAAAAGTGGTTTCGGGACCACAAAACCGAGTCATAAAAATAATTGACCGACATATTTGATGCTTATTATATGTATATATGCATGTGTGAAAATTTCGTGTTTGAATTTTGTTAATTGTAAGTGAATTTTATTAAATAGGACTTGTGTGAGAAAATTTAGAAATGTGCTAGGCAATTGTTAAAGTGGCCTATTGATGCATGATAGAAAATGCTTGTACTTGCATGTCAAATTGGTCAAATTCTAGATGGTGGCCGGCCAGGTTATGGACTAAAGCATATTATAATTATTTTGTGCTAATAATTTTATGTTACACAATAAAATAATGAATTAAGAATAATAGAACATGAGGTGAGTGGGAGGAAAAAAACAAAAGTTGTCTCCTCCTTGTTCCTCCTTTGCCGTGACTTGAGGGTGGGAGAAGAAAAGAATTCCCTTGTTTCATGTTCAGCTTGGTTGATGTTTAGGAAGAGGTAAGTACTTTGAAATCCTTGAAAATTTATGTATAAATAAGGTATGTAATTCATGGTAGCTTTTGAAATTGTTGAGTGTATTAAGCTAGTTACTAAGTCCCTTAGTTAGCCCATGTCCAAATTTTGAATCTTGTTGGTAACATGAGTAATCGGTTAAGAGAAAATGTTCAAGAAATGGTGTTGTTCATGTTATTTGGATGAAAAAAAATGGTAGTTAGGTGAAGTAGAGTCTAACAAATGAGCACATATGTGCATTAGTTGCTAAATGGAGAAAAATCAGCTAACAAGTTGTGTACTAAGGCCGAATATGATTTTGGATATTATTGGGCAATGTATGTGTTTTGAATTGATGGAATGGAGAGGATGCTTTGATTGTGTTATGAACAATTATATGTTAAATTAAGATTTGCTAAGCTAGCTATTGAGGTGAAATGCAAATGTTAGTATTTGATTTGGTAATAATCTGCTTAGGGACAGCAGCAGTAAGGTGATTTTAGAAAATCGCCATAATTTTTAGGAGTTGAGTTAGAAGCTGAATAAATTATGTCATTAAAGCTTGAAGAGTCTAGTTTCTTACAAAAGAAACTATAAAAACAAAAGAGTTACCGATCTTGAGATATTTGAAGTATTGTGGGGCTGAGTCAAAATGACTACTAGATTCCCTGTTCTGTTTTTATAAAATCAGTATAAATTGTACAAAAATGGCCCTAAGATAAAATTTATATGCTTAGACTCCTTAATGAGTCTAGTTTCAAATGAAATAAACGAGAACATATTTTGAATTCTGTACAATGAGAAATTTGATTCGTAGTGAAGAGTAGTCAGTTTAGTCAAATAGTGAAACAAGGTGAACTTTAAGAAAAATCTGGTATTGTTGGGCTAAACTAAAAATTTTGAAAATTTTATGGATAATAGATAAATGAGTCTTCTATCAAGAAAAATTAATGGCAATTGATTTTGAGTTTCGTAGCTCCAGTTATAAAAACTTTAGTGACTGTTGCTCAGGAAGTCAGCTTATAGGGAAATTGTAATTATATTGTAAACATTAATGAAAATTTGCTAATGAATTATTTATTGATTTTTATAAAGCTTACTATAATCTATATGTGTGAAAGTCGAATCTATATGTATTATATTCTGAAAGTAATACTTGAATAGTCGATTAATGACTAGTTTAAAATTTGTTGAACTTAAGCTCAAGAGCAAAGGGGGACTAAATCCGATAAAGGGAAGGAAAAAGCAATTGAATAGCCGTTGAAGTCGTTCGACAACATCCAAGGTAAGTCTTCGAGTAATGAAACTTAGTTTATGATTTGTTTAAGTCATGACATATAAGCATAACGAATAAACGGAGATATAATGACTTTACTTGAATGATATATTGAGGTGATTAGTTTATACCTATGACGGGTATCCGATAATGTGTATAGAGATCATGTTATAAAGCCACTCGAAATCATGCTCTTTGTATATGGCTATTGAGCCGAAATTGGTAAGGTTTGATAAGTGTCTTGTGTTTGAGCTTTAGTAATGAAAATGAAATATGGATGTGTCATGATTTATCGATATATGTGCATGATTATTCGGATGACATCCGGGCTAAGTCCCGAAGGCATGGTGCTAGTGACTATATCCGGGCTAAGTCCCGAAGGCAGTTGTGCTAGTGACTATATCCGGGCTAAGTCCCGAAGGCATTTGTGCTATTGACTATATTCGGGCTAAGTCCCGAAGGCATTTGTGCTAGTGACTATATCTGGGCTAAGTCCCGAAGGCATTTGTGCGAGTTGCTATATCCGGCTAAATCCCGAAGGTACTTGGGTTTGGAAGTGAGCGATCTTGCTGTAATAATTTCAATTAATACGCACATAAAATCCAAACGATAAGGTATGTTTCGTATATGCATCGGAAAGGTTGATTCATTTTAAATAGTATTCGCTCAATTGATTAACGAACTTCCGACCTCTAGTTAGGTTTGATTCCCTGTGTATGAATATAATGGTTGAAGCATGAAGTAAGTATGATTTGAGAACATGCATATATGCAATTATTCATGTAGTCATATGAACGTTATACCTTAGTCGTGAATAATTTCATTACTTGAACTTACTAAGCATTAAAATGCTTACTCAGTTACTTTGATTCTCTGTTTTATAGATTTTGTTCGTTAGCTATCGGACTCGGGAGTGTCAAAGTCGAAGTCATCCACACTATCTAAGCCACTTTTGGTACTCTTTTAGTTCAATTTTGAAAATGGCATGTATAGGGCTGACCCTTGTTGTTAATTAAGTACCCTTTGGTAATGTGTATTCGTATAGCCATGCGAAAATGGCTCGTATATTTCGAAGTATAACATTATGGTCTTGTGATATGGTTATTAAGTGGTGTGGAAATGTTTGGTAATGACTAGCCATTAGAATGGCCAATCATGGTCCTATTGGTGCTACGTACGTCATGACTAATCGGGATTACCCTTGATAATAATGTATGTCAATTTACTATTTGATTCATGGAAAATTATGTAATAGGTAAGGTCTACCCTAAAGGCAGATGCTGACAGCAGCAGTGGTGTGAATTTGAAAAATCACTAAAAATAGTAGGAATGTAGTTAAATAGTGAATAAATTATGTAATCGAACCTTGATGAATCTACTTTCATATGGAAGAAATGAAACGGTCATATGAGTCGGATTTTAAGAGATATTTAAGTTTTCGTGGAACAGGGCCAGAGTGATTTCTGGATCCCCTGATCTGACTTTGGAAATTCATTATAAATTAACCAGAGATAATTAGAAGTCATTCCATATATTTATAGATTCCTTTTTGAGTCTAGTTTCATTAGAAACAAACGACATAAGTATTGAAGCCCTGTACAGGGAAATATATAAGTCGTAATGCATGAAGGTCAGAGCAGTCGAACCCTGAAACAGGAGAGACTTTAACTAATAAACTGTACTAATTGGCCCGATAAAAAATTCTATAAAACATTTGTAGATGGATATATGAGTCTAGTTTCAGGAAAAATTTACGGAACTGGTTTTCGAGTTTTGGATCTCGAGATATGATTTTTAAGGTGACAGTGACGCAGTTAGCCAGCTCGTCTGAAAATTTAAAATGGACTGTGCAAATAAGTGAATTAAGTCTGTTAACCCCTCGTGTCCGACTCCGGCAATGGTCTCGGGTACAGGGTGTTACATGTAATGACCCAAATTTGTCCCGCCCAGACAAAAACAGACAAAAACAAACAAAGAAAAACAATAAAATTCCATTAACAAAAAGTCTATTTACAAGCTCAAAACCCTAAATACCCAATTTGCTAACCTAAAAACCCTAAAAGCCCAAAGCCTAAAACCTAAAAACTAAACAAGGAACCCTAGCCACCTCTAAGACTTCACTAGCCACCGTCGCTCCTCTCTACATCAGCAGGCACGTCGCTCAAGGTTTGCCCCTACCATCGTTTCACTGAAATGGCAGAGGCACATCTCCTTATCATGGTTGATCGGAAAGTCTTTGCCACCACCTCTGCAAAAAAAAAAAGAAAAAGAAAATAGAAAACAAAGCAAAGAAACAAAAAATAAATATTATAGTTTGGCTATAAAAGCCATAGCCATCACATGTAACATTTTGACAGAAGAAATCGAATACAAAAGAAAAAAGAACAGCAAAGTTAAAAAGAAAATACGAAGGTAGTCCTATTTTTTTTCTTCTTGTTTCGAAATATAAAAGAAAAATAAAAGAAGTTTAAATTTTTTACCTGTTCATCTTCCACCACCATCGACGACTTCATCGGAGAAGAGGAGCCGAAAGGTTTCTTAATTTCCAGTCGAGTTTCGACTAGATTTCGGAGGATCTAACCCTAGATCCATAATCTACTTAAAAAAGAGATCAAAAAGGCCTATTTTAAGGAACTCCAGCCACCGAAAGCGGTGGTCTCTATCATTGAGGATCGGTGGCCACGGCGAAGACTCACCGTCCCATGGCCGGACATAAGGGTGGCTTTGAGAGAAAAAAAAAAGAGAAAAGAATTTTTTTAAATAGGATTTAAAATGTTTTTTTGTTCTGATTTTTTTATTTATAAGAGCCCTGTATGACATCGTTTTGGGCTTGACCTTCAAACGTCCAAAACGGCGTCATTTTGACGCTTAGCTCGACAACTTGACCCAAACTCCTTTAGATCTGCGTGTTTTTGAAGAAATGGGTTATTTTCCATGTTGGCCCTTCCACTTTTTAGCATGTTTTAAAATTAATCCTGCGCATTTTTATTTTATTTCATTTTTACCCCGTTATTTTGATTCCTTTGCGATTTGATCCTTTGACCTACTGTCAAGGAAATGACATGGATTGGATTAATTGCTCTCTGAGCCCCAAACTTTTATATTTCATTTTAATTTAATACTTTATATTTTGTTTCCTTGTAATTTAGGAGCTAAATTTTGTTATATTTTCAATTTAGTCCCTTACTTCCCTTTTTCTTATTTATTTCATGATTTATGCTTTAAGTTCTGTTTAAATTTCAATTTAATCCCTCATTTATTTAATTCTACCTCTTTATTTACTATTTTTATTATTTTATCCCCTAAAATTTTATTATGGTTTCAATTTAATCTTTTTTGTTTAATCTTGCCCTTTTTATTTATTTAATTTTTAGCATTTTTAATTCCTTATTTATATTTTATCCTTTAATTTACATAACTTGCATTTTTATCCTTAAGTTTCTTAATCATCTCATTTTAGTTCATTTTTGTTTTTTAATTTTTTTAATGTTGATGTTATTGTTAAATGATTATTTTTGCTAATTAATTTTTAATTTTGTCATCATTAATATTACACAACCATGATCATAGCATTATCATACTTTTTTATTATTTTACCATTTTTTGTCATTACTAATGTTCCACTTATTATTTTACTATTATTGTCATTATTAAATAGTATTATTAATTGGTTAAAAATTGTTCCAACTACCACTTGTTATCATTTTGTTATCATTTTTTTACCATGTAAGCTATGTTATACTATTTTTGTCATTTTTATATTATGCAACATGTTTAAATACTCGTTTATTTTTGCACCACCATTTGAATAAAATAATCTCAGATTGCATTAAATGTTATATTCATTTTTACTCGATACATAAAAAAGGAATTTTTTTAAAATCGAGGCAATGCTCTTTGTTTAGGGATTCGAGAAATAATACCCTAACTTACGGGGTACGACTTTCTCCTTGAACCAAGATAAACGAGCATCCTTTTAAAATTCAAAATATATAGGACTTAGGTAATAATAAAATAACAAGAACCTTATTTTCGAGGATTCAAGATATCGTGCTCTAACTTACGGGACATGATCATTTTCTCTATTGACTCGAAATAAGATTGTTCTTTCCATAAAATTCAATTCAATTTGCAATCATGCAAGAAGAGAATCGTATCTTAAATTTTCTTTGAATTTTCAATTCTCGACACTAAGACATCAAGTAATCAATTAGGTACCAATTTTGGGAGTTATGAGGGTGCTAGCCCTTCCTCATACGTAACTGACTCCCGAACCCATTTCCTGGATTTTGTAAACTGAAAATTATTGTTTTAATAAATCTAACATTTATTAAAATGACCAAGTTTTGAGGTGATCCAATCACACCTAAATAAAAAGGATTGGTGGTAACTCCATTTTCATTTTAAAATAAAAAGTCGATTTCCAAGAGGTTTCGACACATGGATTCTTGGCAGCTAAGGATGCAATGTTTCAATCCAATCAAATATCCATGATTGAAGGGATCAGATAGGGTGATCTGATTCGATCAAATCTCTAAAATATGTTTCTTCAATTGATACTATCTTCAATAATGTGTTAGATATCACCACATAATTCTCAGTATCTCAAATATGGAAACTGTCTCAAACAACTCCAGTAGTAAAGGAGTGCCCTTAACACTCAATTACCAATTCCATATTTTTAAAACAATATTAATTATTAATTAAAATATTATCTTATTATAAAATAAATTTTGATTGTCAATGAGAAAAAATACTATAATATTTTGAAACAAATATATTTATGTTGTGCTTGTTTGACTAAGAAAAACTATTAAAAAATTATTTAACAAAAAATTGTCAAATAATAGAAAATATTCTATGGAGAATCATTCAAAAAAATCAAAAAATATCAATTTTTATAAAAAATTATTTTCTAAAAATTATTTTCAATAAAACAATCACAATATAATTCACATTATTATTACAACAATTAAAAGCTTGCGAGTTTGAACGTAAGTAGACACATATTATTTTTTTTCCTATTAAAAGTTTGGCTTATATATTGTATTAGGAATTTTATAAAAAGAAAAGCTGATGATGAATTCAATTTATATGGAATTGGGTAAAAAAAAAAGTGGAAACTTGACACGATCTATGAAGAGGTTAAAGTAGAAGCATAGGTATAAATTTAGAGAGACGAAAGTATAAATGACATGATGACAACAAGGGCGTGATGGGAAGGCATGAGATTGTTTTTGAGCCCTCTATGACTGGCTAAATGCCAAAACACCCCAACAATTTTCTCGTTTCAGTGGGGCCCGCATCTGCAGGCCCCACATTCCTTCCAAAACCAAACAAAACAATAACAAAAACAACTGTTTGTTTTGGTAGAGATAAAAGAAAACGTTACATGTTCATGAATGATGCTGACTCTATGTTACTATTACATTTCCTACACATTCCCCCCCCCCGGGGGGCCCTCTAATTACATCACTTCCCACACCTTTACTAAAACACCTTACATAGTTTGAAGTAATTTCAAGTTCCTAAACCTTACCTATTCAATAAAAAACTGTTGGTATGATGTTCAGTACCATTGGATCTCGACTTTTTAAGAGACAGTAGAAGGGTAGGTGAATGGAATGGGGGGAGGCAACTAACGAACTTGCGTGAAGATGGATGACAATCTGCCGTTTCTATGACTTACTCATTCATGAGCTTCTTGCATCTTCCTAAGCTAAGCTGTATAAAACGACAGTTAAGAGACACTAAGGACATACATACATACCCCAAATTCACTTACAACTCTCTACTAAAGTAGGTTTTTTTTTTTTTCTAATGGATCCCTGTGAGATCACCCTATCACGTTAATCACGATGCTTCACGTTCTTCATCGCTTTTCTTCTTTACCCAACCCCCCCACTTATTATACTATATATGATTGGTTAATCTATCTAATCAACCATTTAAATTTTCTATCCTGTAATGAATGTTGACTCAATTTATCACCCTCAATATCTTACAAGTGCAAAGAAAAAAAAAAGTCAAAAATCATATTTCTCTTTTATAACAGCGATTCTTCTATTCAATATCAAAATCAGATTTTAATGATATCTCTATCTATATTATTATTTAAATATTTGACTAAATTAATGTCACGAGTCAAGCAAACACCAACTCAGTTAAAAAATTATTAAACTACTATTATATATTTAAAATAAGTTATATACTTATAAAGATATTTTTATCTTTTTAAAAATTTTAACCAATATAAAATTTGCATATGTTAAAGTTTGAATTGTACATATTTTTTTATACATTCCAATTGTTACACTCACAATATTATTATTAGTTAAACACATTATATTACATTATTTACTATATATTATTCCTAAACACATAGATATATTATAAATACATGATTTTTAGAGATAAAATTTCCAATATCTAGTATTAAAAGAGAATAAAACACTTTAGTATTATTTGTTAAGACAAATACCTTTAAACTTTTAAATATTAATGTTGAAAACCGATGGATTTAATTTTGTTGTTTAAAAGAAGGAAAATAAAAGAGGTGGGCAGGTGTGATGAAGCGGCTCTTTTTTGCGGTGATGTAGCCCAAAAGATTAAAAGAAGGGAGTGAAAATAAAGAGACAAAATGGTGGCTTTTCTTCAAATTAAGCCGTAAATTTTCAGTATTTAACCGACAATAATGCAGTGGAATTGTTAAAGAGAATGATTCAATAATTGTTGTTGTACGATCTGTATGTTTCAAGTAGAAGAATAATGTTGAAGCTATGGATAGGGGAGAGAAGTAATTAATTTAAAAGCTATGAGTTCCATTAATTATTTGTACAACAAAGTTGCACCATATGTTCTAATATTAATTCTTCACTCTAATGTGGGACACCATTCCACCAAAAACGAAATTAATCAAGTTTTTAACGTGCTCATACTGTGCATTTATAGAGGGAAAATTTGTAACATATGTTTTTCTAATTTTTTTATATTATTTTTTGAAGGAATTTAAATTATATTTTCATAATAAATCTTTCTAATTTATTTATATTCAATTATTTTACTTACAATTTTACATAAGTCATTGTAATTTTATTTTTTTTTTAAAAAGTCTTTTTAAATTTATTGCTGTTTTTACAAAATAAATATACTATTAAGATTGAAATAGATATTCAAAAATATAAATAATATTACAATAAATTATTTACTAGCTAGTCACAATATTTAAATTTAACAAACAATTTACATTCATTAATTAATAATTAAAGTTAATTTAGAAACTATATTTAAAAATACAATTTCACACAATATACTGTTATAATATTTATACTTTATAAATAATTTTAAAATATTATTTATTTAAATTCAATATTAAAACATTTACTTTAGTGACTTAAGTAGTTAGTTTTTGTAGAGTGATTGATTTAATATTTTTTGAGGAGAGGAATTATTTTTTTATGTCATTTTTTAAAATATTTTTCATGTTCATTTGACGATTAATATTTAAGATTCACGGTTATTTTTTTTAGTAATATTGTTTTTAGTATTCAATTTTTATTTTTATTTTAAGAGTGTAATGTACTTTATCATTACACCTAACATTATTGATTTGTGTGTCAAATGACTTAACAATACTTACTAATTGATTGAAATCATAGGTAATGAGAATCATACTTAAGATAAATGTAAGCTGCAACTTAAAAATTAAAGAGTTGGACTTAAATGATTGTTTCGAAGTTAACTTTAATAAATTGATTCTCTAAACAAATATTCTAAAGACAAAAGCTAACTCTAAATTACATTTAACAATTTTCTAGTATAAAAATTTTCACCTTATTTGTTTATTAGTTGTGGCCACAATTTTTATAGCAATATAAATATAACAAGTTAGCCATTGCATACATCATGAAAATGCAATGGATCCAAATCTTTTCCATACAAGACTTGATAAATAAAGAAAAAAATAGTTTAATAAAGATAAAAATAAAACTATTTGACATCTCTTGTGAATGAGGTTTATTACTACTTTAAAATGGAAAGTTTTTTATTTAAATCTTTTATAATTTATAAAATTTTAAATTAGTAATAATAAATTACATTTTGATTCTCAAAAATAATAAAAATTAAAATTATAAAGATATGAACTATTAAAATAAAAAAATTACATTTTATTATCATAAAAATACACAATTTAACTTTGCTACTGGACATCCGTAGAAACTTACAAAAAGCGGAGGCTTAAGGCTAATATCGTATATTTATATCTGGTAATCTCATACACCACACAACTATTATAAAATATTAAGACGTTGGAGAGAAATATTAAAATATGATATAAGATAAATATGCCAACATGATGTTACCATTTATACTCAATTTATTGAGATATCAAATGAAATATATGTATAACTATACTTTACATGATGTTATGTATTTGCTATTTTGAGAGGTGAGGGTTAAGTTTTGTCTGTTTGCTTGTGTAGGAGTTAGATGTTTTAGGGTGGGAGTGCTTCAAATTGAACGATTATTTTGGAAATTTTTGTAATCTCTTTGTTTATGAAAGAGGTTGGCATTTATTAACGTCTTTTTCTTATTAATAAATTTATATTAATTGAGTGAAAAAAAAATAAGAATATAATAAAATACATATATATATCATCCTATTTGATTTTTTTGTTAGATTTTATGTGTTTATGTTATATGTAAGTTTGCGAATTTAGTCATTATAATTTAATTTGGTTATTTAATTCTTGTACTTATTGAATTTTAAAATTTTAAATCTTATGCAACAAACATATTATTACATAGCTGATGCCATTTTAGCTCACTATTTCCAACAATACTTACAAAAAAAATTACGATATTTAGTTAATGAATTTAATGGCTATCGTTTTAAATCAAGACCAAAGTTTTAAATTTTGAAAAATATAGGAACTAAAAATTATTAAATTGGAGAACATTGACTAAAAATGCACAACTTATGCATGGTACTAACATTAAACTTTGACCTAATGTAATTATATGATACCATTTGGGTCAAGAATGAAATTTTAAAATTTAAAAGTGTAAGGACTAAAATTGACCAATTTAGAATACAATGATTAAATTGTTAATTTACACATAATATTGGGGCAAATAGCAAAATTTTACCTTTTTTTTGTTCAAAATAGAGATTTCATTAATATGTAAAACTTCTATAATAAAAAAAGAAGCTATAATCAACAAGAGTTTGGTGCAATGGTAAAGTACATTGCATTTCTAAATATAGACACAAATTTAAATTTGAGAATAACATTATTGAGAAAAATAACCATAAATCCTAAACCTCAATTATAAATAAATAAAAACAAAGGAACATAAAGCTAAAAGTAATGCATATAATAGAAAAAAATATGACGGCTTGATTGAAGGTCATGTCATACTAGGAAAATGTCTGACCCGAACCACCACTCCGAGGAAAGAGGCTAGTGTTGGGGTGGCTAATGGCCATCGCTCAGTTGGTCAACTGCTGGCAAGGGCAAGGGGAGGGAGGAAACGGGGGAAAGGAGGGAAAGGGGAGGGATGAGTCGGCTAAATGGGGTGGTTAGCGATTGCTAGCCGCTAAGGGGCCAAGGTCCGTTGGTGGGGGGTTTGATTGAGATTTGAGAGGGGATCTTGAATTTTTGTGTAGAAAAAAGAAAAAAAAACGAGAGTGAATTCTTTTAAGGGTTTTCCCTACTGTACTATATTATATTATCCTATTTGATTTTGCAACAACAACCTAATGTTGATGTTAGTGTAAAATTAAATTTATCTTATGTTCATATTTTTTATGATAATTAATCTAATAGAAGTATTTCATAATTTTCACATAAACAATGTTATCAAATTTTAAATAAATTAAAAATATTTAAATATTTATTTATTGTAAAATATTTTGAACAGTTAATTATAAAATAAAGACATCAAATTAATTGGAACATTTAAGTGTACGTACAAGTGTATGCACATAAAATAATAAGAAAAAGTAAAGAACAAAAATTGGGCAAAAGCAATGAAGGGAAAAAAGAAAACACAATCACTTTGTGATTGTTGATCATCAGTAGCAATTAGAAATGGCTCATCCTCCAAGAAGGAAAATAGAGAACTATACAAAAAAACATTTCACACAAAAGAAAGGAACCCTAAGCTTTAGATGCCTTCTTTTTTTCTCTCAATTCAAAATGTTGGACAGTTTCTTTTTCATCCAATACTTTATCAGACACCACCGCACTGCAACTAATTATTACCAACAGCCCTTATGGCCTCCTGTGAAAACCCTTAACACTGCAAAGGCACCTAGACCTAGGCAAGGGAAGGACTCCTACAGCCGTTGTGTTCCATTCATATATGCATACGATGACACTATTCAGTAGCCTCAGACTGTGTCTCCTGCTAGGGAGTGATTGAATGACAATTACTGACTTTACATAAAACAAATCAAAGATCTCTGCCCCTAAAATACTCACTGATCCCAAACAGATTGTGTTCAAAACAAGCAGTTCCCAACCTGAAAACAACCCATTGTCTATATTGAGAGGTTGAGTTTATAGTAATAGTGGAGGTGAAGCCAACTACTGCTTTCACTTTCATCTAAATTTTAGGCCTTTCCATTGACAGCAGGATTTATAAAAGTGAATAATGGTAATGCTCAACAATTTATTAAAATAAATAATAGAAAAAGAGAAGGAAAGAAAGAAAGAAAGAAACACTATTTTTTTTTTTTGTTCATACGTTTACATGTTGATCAATATATACCTCAAGTACTCAATAAAACATTTTAAACAGACAATTAGCTACATGGTTTTTTCTTTTTGGAGAATATATTACTTTTTTTTTCCCTTTTAAGGTCTACCTTTTGTTTGATCCTTCTCTTTTTAGGGCAACGTGTTGTAATGATGCAAATCATTCCATGCTTGAACCCCATTCCAGTTGCTTGTTGTAGTGTTATCATTGCCATTGCTGCTAGTGGTTGGAGTTGGAGTTACTGGTGCATATGAATTCCCAAAGAACCATTCCGTGGCGGTTTCATTGGTGGTGGCTTTTCTTGGATTCTCAACAGATGAAATTTCAGGCTTTGATATCTCTAGATTGTGGAACAAAATAGGTTGTAGCTTTTGGGGTTGGTTCTCAACTGGACCTGAACAAGCAGTGGTGGTGATGGTGTTTTCCTTTTGGTTCTCTCCCCCTCCACCGAAAAGCATAGCCAATCTTTGCTGCTGCAACTTCCAATGTAAATCTTGGTTTATTGAACTTAAGGACTCAATTGAAGAAGCAAGACCACTACTAACATTCAACGAACCCATCTCCTGAATTGCACCACTAAGGCCAGGGGTAAGTGAAGATAATGGATAATTGTTGAACCCCATCAAAGAAGTAGAGCTACCAGATGGATCAAGAGTGAAACTAGCAGGAGGAGGAGTATCAGTATCTCCAAATGAAGCAAACTGGTTATAAATAGCAGGTGGTGAAGGTTTAAGCCTAGGAAGCGACAACCCACCGAGCTGAAAATCCATGGCAGGAGAAAGGCCATGAAAGAACTTCAACCCACCACCCATCTCTGAAGATGAGATGGAATCCTTTGAGTCACTAGAGAGCCTGGAAGAGGGTTTTAACTTCTTGTTCTTACGGCAACCTCCACCGATTGGTACGTTACGCAAAGCCCCACCTTTAGTCCAGTACCTCCTACAGGTCTTGCAAAAATGCCTAGGTTGAGTGAGGCTGTAGTTGTTGTAGTAGCAGAATTTGGTGTTGGGGGAGTCGCATCGTGGACACTTGAGGGCTGCTTGTTGATCCTGCGCCGCCCTAGTTGAACCCGTTTTCCGGTTGCCACTGCTTTGGTTTTCGTCTTTAGCAGCTGGTTTTACACTGGGATTATCAGGAGACATAATGGAAAGAGTGGGGTTGGTTTGTTGTGGTGGTGGTGGTGTTTATTATTCAGTTTCTTTGCGCAAAGGCAAAGATGGTCAATTGATGGGGTTCATGCATGGAATGGATACAGACAGATAGAAGGAGGGAGGGAGATGGGGTCTTGTGATATTCATCAAAGAAGGGGGTTCAGTTTGAGGTTAGATCTGGTGGAAATTGGAATAAATAAAGTTAGACATGAAAGACGAGAGAGAGAGAGAAGAAAAGACGCGGGGCGGGGGGGGGGGGTGGAAGGCTAGATCTCACTAGAATAACAACTGGACAAATCAAGCATATCATCTGAAACTGCTTCTGGCTATGCAGAGATGAGAGAGATAAAAACGTTTTGTAAGATCCAAACCAAACAAATTTGGGATATATTCAATTTTTATTTATTTAACTGCTCTCTTTTTACAGTACTGCTATATTTCTAATAACAGAATCTGCAACCAGAATTTTCTTTCACTCCTTTTTATTTTTAAAACTGAATATTGGAAATTTTGTTAACTAAGCAGAGCTGTTGTACTTCTAAATGATTTGTCTCTTCAAATTAGGTTTTGGATTTAAATAGATACAATTTAGAATCAATCCAAACTTTTTCTTCTTTTAATAAAATAAATTAGTGGCTCAACTTTTTAAATTAAATTTTTACATCGTCAACGATAATATCTTGATCACGATTTTTTCAACTTCTTTTCTTTATTTTTATTCAGTTTTTAATTCCAGCTTATATTATTTTAGTTTTGTTTACACTTTTGTGGTTTTATTTTGTTTATATTTTTCTCCTTATTTTTATTTTGTCCTTCTCTTTGAAAATGTGTGCTTTTTTTTTTTACTTTTGATTGTTAGTTATATTCTGGTATATATATGTGATTTGTTTGTACAAGGCTATAGTCAAATCTATTAGGAATCATTTTCGAAAGGTTTTAATATAATAGATTATAATAATGGTGATAAATATGAGATAATGAGTGACCTTTTGTGGATCAAAATTTTTAAAATGAGAATAGAAATTATCTTAGTCATTAGATAAAAATAAATTATTCTAAATCTTAAATTTTGTATTTATCTTACCTTATTAAAATAAAACAAGCAACACTCAATCTTTCCCTTCCTTTCTCTTTTGAGTATGTAATTGAAGTCTTAGTGTGAAAATAATTTGGATAATCTTTACTTTCATATTTAATTATTTTTTTTAGAAAATAAAAATTAGAATGAAAAGAAATGGATTAGAGTTATTAAGATTAATTAATTTGCTTATTAGGTGTTTGTTTTTCTTGATTGAAACCAATTTGAATAATTTTTTTGAAGGGAAATTGAAAAATCTTAATAACCCTAATACATTGCTTTCCATAGAACTATTTATTTGGACGTAATGGTTAAAATCATTTTAATTCTCATTATTTTCATTTAGAATTCTCATTATCATTGGGATTGAGTTTTAACTTGATTGACATGAGGATTGTTACTAATGTAGGAGTACGTGAGTTTGAGTGCGCTAAAGCGCATTATCCTACTATTTATAAGTAGTTTAAGGATTTGTATTAAAAAGAGTAGATATAATTAGAACTTATAACGAAATTATTGAAATAAAATTTAGATAATTTTATATAAAAAATCATTTATATTTATGTTAGTCTCAAATTATTTGTTTTAAATAACATCTTTTATTTTATTTTTATATGAGTACTCGGTAGCTACAATTTAATTGTATCTAACATTGTGTCAAAGTTTACTCTTCTTACCTGTCGGCCATTTCCTTGAGGGTACGATAAATTGTCCAAAATAGAGAAAACATAATTAATGGTTCCACTAATATATTAGCAATTTTATTCTTCTCAATTTTTCAATTCAGAACCTTCATTTATTGCAATCAAGCAAGGTATTTTTTTAGTTATAGTCCGGTTGATCAATTAAGGATTATTCAATCATAATTTACAAATGATCATATAATGATTAATCATGAGCTAAATTTTAAAAAGTTGTTGAATTATTTGAAAGTTTTTATTTAAGTCATAAGACTGTTTAAATTAATGTTGTATGCTCTTCTATATTCGCACTGTCTATACCAATCGAAATCTCTTATTTTTCATAAAGCTGCTTTGAATGCCAAAATTTATGAACCAAAATTTATGAACCAAAATTCAAACGTTTTCTTCTCTAATCTCCATGGCCATCAAGTTGACTTATATCTATGATATGTTTTTCTACTTGTTAATGGGTATTATTCCATTATATTGATCATTAAACTATTGATTGGAGCTTGCTAGCTGAATTTTTTTAAGAAAAAACTTAATAATCGAATGACTTAAAAACTTTCAAATAGTTTAGTGCTTTAAATGAATATTTTCGAATAGTTCAATAACCATTTTGTAATTTTTTTTAAAATTAAGGAACCAAAACATAGACTCATTAATAACTTAGTGATATTGAATATAATTTACCCCAACCTTTAAACACGGTGTATGTACCGATTGTATCGAATAAATTTGAAGAAAATTTTCATTTACATATTATTTTTGAATTAAAAAATTTATTATTAAATGAATATTTGTAGTTAAAAAGAATTAATTAATAACATCAAAACTCGATATTTACGTACTTTTTTCCCTTATATGAACGATAAAAATATTATCTTAACCAGTATTTTGTTGGCATTTGTTTTTTTCTCTTCTACTAGTTGTCTTAACTACTATGTTTTATTTTTCCTTTTAATAATTAAGATACAATTTTCGACATTTGATGTAAAAAAAAAACCAATGAATAAAACATACAACTGTAGCTAATAGAGAAAGAATTATATGAAATTATACTTTCATGTTATCCTTGTTCCTTTTCAACGAGAGAATGACAAATCAAACTTTTTCTCTTGAAAAATTCAAATCCAACTAAAAATGCTGAAAATCAGGAGAAAAAATTCTGATTTATTATTCTTCCATTAAAAAAGAATAAAGATGATATGGAATCACAGTTTCATACAATCTTTCTTATAGCTAATATCTATAAATAATACATTATTTCCAATCGGAAGGTGATGAAAAAAAATATGAAGCACATAGTAAATACGCCATTGCAGTTAGCTCTTAATCATTTATTTATCAGTAAAAATTAGTTTCTTAAATTTAGAGGAAAATGCTTGTTGTAGTACAATAATTTAACATCAAATTTATTGTGTTTTGGTCCTATAAATATACACGTGGGAAATATTGATGACAATGAACAAAAGTAATGCATATATAAGTAAAAGAAACTAGTAATAAATTACAAGTCAGGTGAAAAAAAGTTCATGTATCACAATACTTTATTTTTTCTTTATATTCAATAACACAGTTTTCTTTTTACCTATAAATAACAATAATAAATTTGTGGAGCATGCAAATGCAATGACTAGTGAAATTCAGATGTATTTGATTAGTAAAAAGGTCAAAAATTTATGGGAAAGAGAGTGATGCATGCATGGTCCATGGAGTATGGAGATGTGGACATGCATGAAAGCAAACCTGTTGGATACTGATAGAGAATATATATGTATATAACATATATTTTTAAATATAGTTACTACAGGAACAGGAGGTTAATAATTGTAAGTGAAAAAAGCAAAGGGCGGAGCATGCATGCAGGCAGGCGGCAGTATTGGCAGTAACACTGGTAAAGAAGTATTTGCTTTGTTACGTTATTTTAGTATGGGATTTGGGTATGTGTATATTTGTTAGTTTCTTTTTATGTGTTTTAAAGAATCCATTTAAAGTTGGAAAATTAATCAATATAGAGTAGCAGAGTAGGGTCGAGTCAGAGTAAACAAAAGAAAAAAAAAAAGACCAAAGTAAGAGTCGCAGTGGTGTACTCAGCTCTGCCTCTGTACCGCAGCCTCCAGAACTCTCTAATTCCCTTGCCTTGTAATGACCATTCTATCCTCCAGTTTTTCCTGCTTTTCATTTATTTTTCGCTTCGCCTTTCAACTTTATGGTTATGTTTATTTTTTCTTCATTTTGTTACGACATGTTTAGCATTAAGATCGTGAAACTGTATAACAATGACGTTATTTTCAGAAAATATTAAAATAATTTGTATTTATTATTTAATTCATTTATTGAATTGGTATCACTTTTGTATCATCAAAATTAATAAAATACAAAAATATAATTTTATAATTAAAATAAATTATAATATTAGAGAATATTTTTATTTTAATAAAAAAATGCATACTGTAAAACTTGTACACACTAATTGGATTCGTAAAATATTAAATTTATCACTTAATTAATAATTTTATTTTAATATTCACAATTTATATTTCTAATAATTATATTTATACTATTATTTAAGCTCCTAACTGAATTAGCATCACGAGTCAATCGAGTACCAGCTCAATTAGGAAAATTATAAAAATACCTTTCATAATTAAAACAAATTATACTAAAAATCCTATCACACGTGTATGTATATGAAAACCACGAATTTAGAACACATATGCATGCTTATAATAACATATAATAAATAATAAAACGTATAGTTTGGAAATAATTAATAATAAATGAAATATGCACAATATTAAAATAAAAAATAAATTAAATTGTGAGCAAAACGAAACTTAAACACAAAATTACATTAGATTAAAAATACTAAATGAATACAATTGTTTATTATAATATTGTCATCAGTCTTGGAATATTGGTGCTAAGTTTCATATAAAAACAAAAAAAAAATGCTTTAGTTTAAAATTTTTATATGCATGGTATCCTTAGTTCAAATCTCATTATGGACAAATTTTTACCAACACGGTAAAGGGCTTTGTAAATAGTATAGATATACAATTCATAAAGGTAATATAATAAAATTAAAATGAAAAAGATATTAAAATAAAACTTTAATTGAGTGGTAAATTTAAGGTTTTGCTACCCCAATTATATGAGTTCAATTCCCATCATATGCATATTTTTATAAGTTTTTTTAAAAAAAATAAAAAGAAGAAAGTACTCTCAAATAATATAACTTATTTTAAATATGAATGAATATTAAAGTAATTTTCCTAACTAAACTGAAACTCGGTTAATAGGTGACACCAACTCAATAAAACGTATTATAAATAGTATAAATATATAATTAATAGATGTAATAAAGAGCATAATAAAATTAAAATATATTAAAGTATTAAAATAAAATTTTTGGTTGAGTGGTAAATTAAAGGTTTTGCTAACCCAATTGGCACGAGTTCGAATTCTATCATATGCATTTTTATTTGTTTTTTAAATAAAAAGACTAAAATATCCTCAAATAATATAATTTATTTTAAATGTTAATGGACATGAAACTAATTTTCCTAGCTGAGTTCGGAACCGGTTGATGGGTGACTCCAACTTAGTAAAAGATTTTATAAATAGTAAGTATAGATATACAATTTATGGAGGTAATAAAATATACATAATAAATTTATAATGTAAAAAAATGTTAAACTAAAACATTGGTTGAGTGGTAAAACCTTAAGTTTATCACTCAATTAAAGCTTCATTTTGATTTATTTTATATATTTTTATTTTAATATGTACAATTTATTATCACCATTAGTTGTATATATTTATACTATCTATAAAGTCTTTTACTGAGTTAGTGTCACCAATCAATCAGGTCCTAACTCAATAGAGAATATGGAACAAAAAAAAAATAGTTTATTTGCAAAGTAAGTTGTATGGTTTTGTGGGTATTTTTGACTTTTTATATTTTTATAAAAAAATATCATAATAAAAATTGAACCAAAACACAATACATAAAACTTTTTCTTTTACCATTTGAACTAAAGCAATTTTTAGTTTTTATATGAAATTTTAATAAATATATTTATCTCAAACCATACGTCTCATTATTTATTTTATATTATTTTTATGGTAAACTATATAAATTGTTACTCAATTATTAGAAACTTTCTTGTTATGTCACTTGACTTAAAAAAGTTATAAAATAATCACTTGACTTGCCTTTTTATTTTTTTAAAGTCCAAAACTGCTAAATACTAACGTAACTGTTAAGTTAATTACTTGTCTTTCCTTAAAATTTATTTTCTATACACATCATTTTCATTTCATATAATAATTAAAAAAAATTAACCCAAATCACCCCGCCCAACCCCACCTCATCTCTCTCCCCGCCCTCCCCCCTCCCCCCGATTCCCTCTCTCCACTGCTCAACTAATGACCTAGAACCCCATCACTCATCATTGAAAATAAAAGTATACTAATTTTTGCCAACCAACATTGACCATTGCCCTAAATAAAATGTCATATGCCATGCCATCAACCCTTTATAATTTTGTCGGCTAAAACCATGAATGATGAATGATAATATATATTCTTCTTCAAAGCATGAACTTTGAGCTTCTATGGCTTTGTTGCAGAATATCTTCGATTACTTTACAGAATCTTCATAATCTAAATATATTTGCCATGGCGATGTTTGTGTTCACAAGAAATCTGGGAAGAAGAAAATGATGTCAACCTTCACCAACAAATAAAAGCAAAGCAACTGAAATATCCTTGCCATTCTTGTGGCACGCTAAACCCGATCAGAATGATCTGATACGAATCCGAAATGTCATTTTAACACCCCTACCCATATCTATCGCCGAAACATGGTTACGGAGCATTACCGAAATTTACAGATCAAATGCAGATATTTCATTTTATTTAACATTCACACCATAAATCGATCATATATATTAACTTCTGTATCAGCTCTCGAGGCCTATAATGCATATTAGAAACAAGTCAAAACTACATTAGGTACTCAAAGAATTTTTCGCAAAATTTCAAAATTTTTTCCTAGGTGCAGGGGACACACGCCCGTGTGGCCAGGCCATGTGGTTCATATGACCAAGAGACACGCTTGTGTTTCAGGCCGTGTGGACGAAATAGGACACATGGCCGTGTCCCAACCCGTGTAACTCTCTGACTTAGGTCACACTGTAACTTCCCGTACCCGAGACCGTCGTCGGAGTCGAACACGAGGTGTTAACAGACTTAATCCATTACTTAAACAGCTCAAACAATTTATTTTTAAAATTTCCAGTCAAGCTAGCAATCTGTGTCACAGTCGCTTAAAAATTCATATCTCGAGTTCCAAAACTCAAAATCCAATTCTGTAAATTTTCCATGAAACTAGACTCATATATCTATTTAATAATTTTTTCCTAGAATTTTTTGTCAAGCCAATTAGTACAGTTTATTAGTTAAAGTCTCCCCTATTTCAGGGTTCAACTGCTCTGACCTCTGTATATTACGAATCAGATATCTCTCTGTACAGAATTTAAATGACTATGAAGTTTGTTTCTCTTAAAACTAGACTCAATAAGGAATCTGTACATATAAATAATGACTTATAATTATTTTTTTACAATTTATGATGAATTTTTAAATTCAGAACAGGGGATCCAGAAATCACTCTGGCCCTGTTTCACAAAAATTCAAATATCTCATTAAATATAATTTATATACCTGTTTTGTTCAATCCATATGAAAATAGACTAATTAATCTTCAATTTCATAACTTACTCATCATTTAATTCCGTTTCTACTATTTTTAGTGATTTTTCAAATTTACATCACTGCTGCTTTCAGATTCTGTTTTATGGCAAATTTCACTTTACTAAGGATTTTCATGGACTAAATAGCATTTTAAGCATACATAATATCAAATATGACTTAGATTGGCCATTCCAATGGCTAATCATTTACAAACCCTTTTCTTACCAAACCATAGCCATATCATAAGATCAATTATACAAAGTGAGTGTTTTGCCATACATGCCACATTCAAAATACACAAGCCATTTTACCAATTTAAGCCTTCGGATAGTGTGAACGAGTCTTCGACCTAACCCGATTCTCAAGCCGGCTTGTCAAAACTACAATGAAAGAAAAGGAGGGAGTAAGCACAAATTGTAATATCCTGAATTAGGGCTTAATCGGAATAGTGGTTTCGTGACCACAAATCTGAGATACAAATAATTATTTTATAATTATTTTGATGATTATGATATGATTGCATGATTGTGTAAAAATTTCGTGATGAAATTCTATGCCTAAAGTGTTTAAATTGAAAGTAGGGACTAAATCGAATAAGTTGCAAAATTTGCATTCTAGAAGTTTTTAGTATGAAATTGCATTGAAATATTAATTAGGAGGTCTTAAATAGTAGGACATGGAAGGAATTTTTGAAAGTTTAGTAAGGAGGGGCATTTTGGTCATTTGGATATTAAATGAAATAAAATGGTAAAAATAACACAAAATTGGTCATCATCCTCCTTAGTTGCTGCCGAATTCTCCCTCTCTCCATAGCTAGGGTTTCTTCAACTTTCAAGCTCCATAGTAAGTGATTCCAAGCCCAGTTTTTAATGTTCTTTACGTTTTTGGAATCCCGGAAGCTCGATTAAGCTTATGCTAGCAATAATTCAACCTAGGGTTTATATTTGGAAAAATACACATAGGTGAAATTTGTGTATTTTGATGTTTTATGATAGAATATGGGGTTGTAAATTATGTTAGACAACTTGTGCTACCCAGTTTTGAGTGAAAACGAGTAAAAGGGCTTAATCGGCAAAAATACCTAATAGTCACAAGTATATGTTAGAGTGAGAATTTGATGTTGCCATAGAAGGGAAAAGTGATCAGCATGTTATAAAACATAAGAATAAGGAATAAAGTTTAATTCCCGAGCCTAGGGGCAAAAGTTTAATTATGCAAAAGTTTAGGGGCAAAAGTGTAATTTTCTAAAGTTCGTATTAAATGCTGTTTTGATGAATGTATGTATTAAATAAGATTAATTTGGTATTATAGATCAAGAGAAACGAGATTCAAGTCGCGATCGAGGAAAAGAAAAGATTGTGGACTAAATTGCAAAATCTTTATATTTTGGTACCAAGGTAAGTTCATGTGTAAATAATGTAGCATAATTGTTATTTTTAAGTTATTGATGTTAATTATATGATATGCTGATTTTTAATCGTGAAATATTATGCTTTGTGGTTAATGTTAAGTAATATGCAAATTATGTTTACTACTTGATAAATATGAATTGCTACCGAGTATCGGTTCCGATATTCCATGGAAGACGGCAAATGTGAGATCGAGGGAAAAAGCCCGTTTGAACCTTAGGAATAGATTAGGATACAAGTGACATGTCACTAGGATGGTTGAGCATCCGAACTCGTTGAGTTGAGTCCGAGTTCACTTATGGATGCAAATGTCCGAGCTCGTTGAATTGAGTCCGAGTTCGTGAGATGTAACTAGGCATCCGAACTCGTTAAGTTGAGTCCGAGTTCATTTATGGATGCGAACGCTCGAGCTCGTTGAGTTGAGTCCGAGTTCACTTAGGGGCGGGTTACATTCTTGATTACATATGTGGCACTTATGTGCAAATTATCCATGTATCTGAGTTATATTCCGATTTGTTCAAAGGGTGAAATTTCTAGTTTAATGGAAGAGCACTTAAGATATAAGTGACGTTTTGGGTAAGTGTTGTGAAATGGACACTTTGGACAGGTATGTTCTTAACCCTGAGGTTGGAAATAGATACAACAACGATAAGATCGTAAGATGATGAATGATATTTAGAAGTGTGATAAATGTTTTGGTGATACCATGTTAAGGTTGTTTGGTATGATTGTATTGTTATGTTACTTGTTATTTGCATATGAACTTACTAAGCATTTATGCTTACTCCTTCATTTTCATTCACTGTAGTTTTGAACAAGCCAGCTCAGGTAAATGGCTTGTACAACTACTTAAGTATGGCTTGTACTATCCAAAGGACTTTTATCTTGGTAAATGGCTTGTACAACTACTTAAGTATGGCATGTATAGCAATATACCTATTTTGTGTAAATAATTTTATGATATGACCATGTTTGGTTGATTTTATGATATGACCATGTTTGGTTGAGAAAATGTTTGATATTGATAAGTCATGGTGATGGCTAATTTAGATCATGTTTGATATCATGGAAGTTTAATAGGTTATCTAGTTCATAAAAATTCATGGAAAGATGAAACTTGCCTTAAAACAGAATATTGCTGAAGCAATGATATGAATTTGAAAAATCACTAAAAATAGTATAAATGGAAATAAATGATAAGTAAGTTATGAAATTGAATCTTAATGAGTCTATTTTCATGTGAATTGAACAAAATAGGAATATAAATTATATTTTATGAGATATTTAAACTTTTGTGAAACACGTCCAGAGTGATTTCTGGATCCCCTGTTCTGATTTTAAAAATTCATAATAAATTTTACAAAAATAATTAGACGTTTTTCTTTATAATTACAGATTCCTTATTGAGTCTAGTTTTAATAAAAACAAACCTCATAGTCATTGAAATTTTTTATAGAGAGATATCTGATACGAAATACACAGAGGTTAGAGCGGTTGAACCCTAAAACAGGGGAGACTTTAATTAATAAATTGTACTAATTTTCCCAACCAAAAATTATAGAAAAAAATTAGTAAATAGATATATGAGTCTAGATTTATGGAAAATTTACGGATCTTGATTTCGAGTTTCATAACTCGAGATATGATTTTTCTTGTAACTGTGATGCGGGTAGCTAGAAAGCTGTAAATGTAGAAACAAATGATTTGAAGTTCTTAATTTGATAAATTATGTTCGGTAACCCCTCAAGCTTGACTCCGACGATGGTCTCGGGCATGGGGGCATTACATTTAGTGGTATCAGAGTAGGTTTAGTCGGTTCTCGGACTACGTGTTGCATGTACGTATCTTTGCTATACATGCCATATGTATGAATTGTGATAGTGTGACGATTTCTGACCTTTTTAAATGATTTTTATATAGTAAATGGATCCCGATCCAGCTGCGGCAGATGAAGTAGAGAGTAATGCACCAGCTCCGGCTGAAGGGGCATCACCGACTGAAAACCCACCTCCTACTGTTGGTCAGGGAGGAGGAGAAAGGGATCGGGAAGCCTTTCTCCAAATGATGAGTGCATGGTACACTGAGTTCGTTCGTACGAACCCAAATGTACGACCTCCCCCACCTCCCCCAATTCCTCAACCTATGCCTCTGATGCCTTAAGGAGTGGATATGATAAAATTTCATAGAACCCCCGTTGATAGAATTCGTAAACAAGGGGCTGAAGAATTTAGAGCAAATATTGATGATGATGTAGAGAAAGTAGAGTTCTGGCTTGAAAATTCTATCCGGGTATTTGATGAATTATCTTGTACACCTGAAGAATGTTTGAAATGTGCTACATCTTTGTTGAGAGATTCAGCCTATAATTGGTGGAAGACTTTGATTTCGGTGGTACCGAAAGAGAGGGTAACCTGGGAATTCTTTCAAGAAGAGTTTCGGAAGAAATATATTAGTGAAAGATTTATTGATCAGAAATGTAAAGAGTTTCTTGAACTGAAGCAAGGTAATATGACAGTCTAAGAATATGAAAGAGAGTTTGTTCGATTGAGTAAGTATGCCAGGGAATATGTTCCTACAGAAGCCAATATGTGCCGACGATTTGAAGACGGGCTCAACGAAGACATTAAGGTATTTGTCGGGATCCTTGAACTGAAAGAAATGGTAGTACTGGTTGATCGAACTTGCAAGGCTGAAGAACTAGTTAAAGAGAAGAGAAAGGTAGAGGCTGAGACACGAAATTGGAAGAAAAGGCCAATGAGTAAGGCACCTTCACAGCAACCCGGAAAGTTAAGAAATATGAATCCTCGTTCCCAAGTTTCAGCTGGGCAATCATATGGAAATTTTAAGAAGCAGAATATGGGTCCTAAATCTCAGAATACTTCTGCAACCAGTGTAGGGAACTAGAGATTTGTTAAACCCGAGTGCCAGCGGTGTGGTAGAAATCATTTTGGTCCGTGCAGAGCAAATGAATGTTTTCGATGTGGTTCTCCGGATCATTTTATTAGAGACTGCCCAGAGAGAACTGAGAAAGAAAAATTTCAGAGTGTAAAAGCTAGTGGTGCAGACTCGAGGGGAAGGTATCCGAGAAAAGCTGAAAGTGAAACAAGCAGTAAGAATGCAGCCAGAGATGCAGCAGTTAGATCTGAAGGAAGAGCTCCGGCTAGAACTTATTCTATTAAAGCGCGTGAAGATGCTTCCTCACCCGATGTGATTACCGGTACATTTTCTCTTTATGATATTAATGTTATTGCTTTGATTGATCCTGGATCTATTCATTCATATGTATGCATGAAACTGGTGTCTAGTATGAATATACCTATTGAGAACACAGAATTTATGATTAGAGTGTCGAACCCGTTAGGCAAATGCGTGATAGTTGATAAAGTAAGCAAGAAATGCCCTTTAATGATTCGGGGTCATTACTTTCCGGCCGACTTGATGTTGTTGTCGTTTGATGAATTTGATGTTATTTTGGGTATGGATTGGTTGACATTGCATGATGCTATAGTAAATTGCAAAGAAAAGGTTATAGAATTAAAGTGTGAAAATGGTGAAACTCTGCGGGTTGAATCAGATAAATCAGAGGCCTTGTCTAGTGTGATTTCTTCGATGTTGGCTCAGAGATATTTGAGAAAGGGTTATGAAGCTTATTTGGCGTATGTAATAAATACAAAAGAAAGTTGAATTAGTGCCGATTGTGTGTGAATTTACGGATGTATTTCCAAAAGAATTGCCGGGTTTGCCTCCAGTCAGGGAAGTAGAATTTGGTATTGATTTGATACCAGGAACAGCTCCGATCTCGATTGCTCCATATAGAATGACACCAACAGAGTTGAAAGAATTAAAGTCGCAGTTGCAAGAGTTGACTGATAAAGGCTTTGTGAGACCGAGTTTTTCACCTTGGGGTGCTCCCATGTTATTTGTGAAAAAGAAGGATAGTTCTATGAGATTATGTGTTGATTATCGGCAGTTAAACAAGGTGACAATCAAAAACAAGTATCCATTGTCGAGAATTGATGATTTGTTTGATCAGCTAAAAGGAGCGACATGGTTTTCAAAGATTGACTTGAGATCTGGGTATTATCAGCTATGAGTAAAAGAGTCAGATGTGCCTAAAACTGCTTTTAGAACAATGTACGGTCATTATGAATTTTTAGTTATGCCATTCGGGTTGACAAATGCTCCTGCTGTGTTTATGGATTTAATGAATCGCATATTTCAGCCATACTTGGACAGATTTGTTGTGGTGTTTATAGATGATATTTTAATTTATTCAAAAGATGAGACAGAGCATGCTGAACATTTGAGGATAGTTTTGCAAACTTTGGGAGATAAGCAGCTGTATGCTAAGTTTAGTAAAAGTGAATTTTGGCTCCGGGAAGTTGGATTTTTGGGTCATATTGTTTCAGGTGATGGTATACGGGTTGATCCTAGTAAAATTTCAGCCATTGTTGATTGGAAACAACCGAAAAACGTAACTGAAGTTAGAAGTTTCTTGGGGCTAGCTGGGTATTATCGGCAGTTTGTAAATGGATTTTCTATAATTGCTGCTCCTATGACTAGACTACTCCAAAAGAATGTTTGTAACACCCCGAACCCGAGACCGACACCGGAGTCGGACACGAGATGTTAACAAACTTTGAAAAATTTTTCCAGACACTGCCCAGTCTGAGTACTAGTCGCTTCAAAAATCATATCTTGAGTTTCACAACTCAAAAATCAGTTTTGTGATTTTTCCCTGAAACTAGACTCATGTCCCCACCTATGGATTTTTTCTAGAATTTTTGGTCGGGCCAATTAGTACAGTTTATTAGTCAAAGTCTCCCATGTTACAGGGGTCGACTACACTGACCTTTTCCCATTACGACTGGGATATCTCTCTGCACAGAGCTTCAATACTGATGCCGTTTGTTTCTATGGAAACTAGACTCAGAGAGGAATCCATACATATATGGTATGACCCCTAATTATCTCTGGTCAATTTATAGTGAATTTCCAAAGGCGGAACAGTGAATCCAGAAACTGTTCTGGCCCTGTTCCACAAGAACCCAAATATCTCTTTCTGTACTGTTCCTATAATTGTTTTGTTACTTCCATATGAAAGTAGATTCATCAAGGTTCGATTACATAATTTATTCACTATTTAATTCCACTCCTACGAATTCTTGTGATTTTTCCAATCCACACCACTGCTGCTATCAGCTTCTGTTTTCAAAGTGAACCTTACCTAATTTGGGGTTTCATGGACCAACTAGGGCCTTGTCATACATAAGCCCACATATGATCATACTTAGCCATTCTAGTGGCTGATCATTTGCTCAACACTTCCATTCCAACATAGTTACATCATGAAACCATCTATACATTCATAAATACGAATGGTCTAATGCCATACTCCACTTCTACAAGCCATTTTTGCATGGCTGTACACTTATACATTTCATAAAGTACTCGAAAGACAACAATGGGTAGTCCTATACATGCCATAACAAAATTCAACCAAAATAGTACCCAAAAGAGCCTTTGATAGTGTGGGCGACTTCGACTTCAAGATCCCGAGTCCGATAGCTGGAGAACCAAAAATCTATAAAACAGAGGAGCAATGTAACGAGTAAGCAATTTATGCTTAGTAAGTTTGAGCAAGGAATTCCAGCATGCACAAAGAATAGCACACATTTAGCTAAACGGAATATTTCATAATACGCAATTTACCGATATCAAACTTGCTTCACAACATTAACAACCCTTATGTACATACACAATAAACTAACTTGGCCGAAGGCCGGTAGCTCATTTATCAACTGAGCGAACATTTATTTGTAAGGGCTCGATTAAATTCAACACATACGTAACATATCCCCATATTGGGATGTTTTTCGAGTATTCGCTGGAATTTTACAGCAAGCTCATTCATTACCAAATCACGTACCTTCGGGATTTAACCGGATATAGCTCCTCGTTCAAATGCCTTCGGGACATAGCCCGGTTTTAGTAACTCACACAATGCCTTCGGGACATAACCCGAATTTAACAACTCGCACGAATGCCTTCGGGACTTAACCCGGATTTAATAACTCGCACGAATGCCTTCGGGACTTAACCCGGATTTAATAACTCGCACGAATGCCTTCGGGACTTAACCCGGATTTAGTATCTCGCACAAAGGCCTTCGGATCTTAATCCGGATATATTCACTTAGCACAAAGCCTTCGGGACTTAGCCCGGACAGCATTCAATTAATCATGCACATCTAACAATAATTCATAGCACATTCATATTTCATTTTCGTTTACGAAACTCAAACACAAGGCACATATTGTCCTTGCACATTCGGCTCAATAGCCACACATAGAGCATGATTTAATCACATCGAAATTTAAGCTCTCTTACTCAAGAACTTACCTCGGGTGTTGTCGAACGATTCCGCTAGCTATTCAACCACTTTTTCCTTCCCTTTATCGGTTTTATTTCCCCTTTGCTCTTGAGCTTAATCAAACAAATAAATTGATTTCATCATTTTAGGCATCAAAAGATGAACACAAGGCACTTAGCCCATATTTATACATTAGACATTAAAGTCTCATACATGCAAAAATCATGCATCAACACCACATATTAGCTAATTTCTTGCCCTTGGCCGAATATGCATGTCCATTTTTGGGGTCGATTTCAACACTTAATACACACATGTACACACTAGTAAAGCATCCTCCCCCTTTTCATCAATTTAACACATGCATTGCTCATTAACATGCAAAGTTACATTCGGCCTTAGCACACATCTTGCTAGCCGATTCTTCTCCATTTAGCAACCAATGCACATATGTGCTCACACAACAAAAAATGCTAAAAAGGAGGTTCAAGAATCATCAAGCCATCATCACATGCATCATTAACAAGCTTCATATTTTGCATGCAATGGCATTAACACAACCTCCACCTAGGCCGAATCTTAACTCATCCTCATGCCTCATCACCACAACATCAAACATCAACCAAGAATGATTCATCCATGGTCAAGTGCCATTTCCATCACATAGCAAGATTTAGACCATGGGTTAGGTAGAACTCAAGCTAACAACTAAAACATGCATGCCTCTCATGGAACATCATCAAACATACCTTAGCCTAGCTACATGCATGGCCGAATCTCTTCACCTTTCTTCTTCTTTCCTCCTTAAAATTTTTGGCCAAGGATGAACCAAAGGATGAGAAAATTTTTCTTTGTTTTTCTTTCTAGTTTTTGGCAAGCATGAAGATGAGAAAAGGATGAACAAAATTCCCCCTTTCTCTTGTTTAGCTCACAGCAATGGGGGGGACAAACACCACACACACATTTTTTTTTTCTTTTGTTTTCCATTTCTTTATTACCCATACTCCTTATTTTATTCTTCCACTAACAAAACATGTTTCATGACATGTTTTGCCCATCCTTCCTTGTCATGGCCGGCCACTACTCATTAGGGGGGGAATTTGACATGCAAGTCCCCCCTTTGTCCACATGCACTAGTAGGTCCTCGCACATTGACCTATCACATTTTAGAATTTTCTCACATAAGTCCTATTGACTAAATTCACATGAAATCAACCAAATTGAAGCTTGAAATTTTCACACATTCATAATTACATATTCTACACAATAAGTATCACATTCAAACATTTCGGTGACTCGGTTTAGCGGTCCCGAAACCACTTCCCGACTAGGGTCAACTTTGGGCTGTCACAATGTTAAATTTGAATGGACAGAAGAATGTCAACAGAGTTTCGAAGAATTGAAAAAGTTATTAACTGAAGCACCAGTGTTAGTACAACCCGAATCAGGTAAAGAATTTGTGGTGTATAGTGATGCTTCTCTAAATGGATTGGGGTGTGTACTCATGCAAGAAGGAAAAGTGGTGGCTTATGCTTCGAGGCAGTTAAAACCTTATGAGAGGAATTATCCTACTCACAATTTGGAATTGGCTGCAGTGGTATTTGCTTTGAAGATTTGGCGACGTTATTTGTATGGTGAAAAGTGCCGAGTATATACTGATCACAAAAGTCTTAAATACTCGATGTCACAAAAAGACTTGAATTTGAGACAGCGTAGATGGTTGGATTTATTGAAAGATTATGAGCTTGTTATTGATTATCATCCGGGAAAAGCGAATGTGGTTGCCGATGCTTTAAGCAGAAAGTTGTTGTTTGCTTTGAGAGTTATGAACACTCAGTTGAAAATTTCAGATGACGGTTTGATTCTAGCAGAGTTAAGAGCAAGACCGATGTTTTTACAAGAGATTTTTGAAGCTCAGAAAAATGATCAAGATTTGCTAGCCAAAAGAAAACAGTGTGAAGCTGATACGGGATCAGATTTCAGAATCGGTTCTGATGGTTGTTTGATGTTTAAAAATTAGATTTGTGTATCAAAAAATGATGAGTTGATTCAAAAGATTTTGTATGAAGCACATAATGGTTGTTTGGCGGTTCATCCGGGCAGTACGAAGATGTATAATGACTTGAAGAAAATGTACTGGTGGAGTGGAATGAAAAGAGATATTTCCGAGTTTGTATCAAAGTGCTTAGTTTGTCAACAAGTGAAAGCTGAACACCAAGTACCTTCGGGATTACTCCAGCCTATTATGGTTTCTGAATGGAAATGGAATCGAATTACTATGGATTTTATATCAGGGTTGCCGTTAACTCTAGGGAAGAAAAATGCCATCTGGGCAATAGTTGACAGACTGACTAAATCGGCTCATTTTATTCCAGTACGTACAGATTATTCTCTTAATAAGTTGGCTGAATTGTATATCAGAGAGATTGTTAGACTTCATGGGATACCTTTGTCAATCATTTCGGATAGAGATCTGAGGTTTACCTCACGGTTTTGGCAAAAGTTGCAAGAAGCATTAGGTACAAAGTTAAATTTCAGCACTGCCTTTCATCCACAAACTGATGGACAATCAGAGAGAGTAATTCAGATTCTTGAAGACATGCTCAGATGTTGTGTATTGGAATTTCAAGGTAGTTGGGAAAAGCATTTACCGTTGGTAGAATTTGCTTATAATAATAGTTATCAGACAAGTTTGAAGATGGCACCTTATGAAGCATTATATGGTCGTAAATGTCGGACGCCATTGTATTGGACTGAACTCAAGGAAAATCAGATTTATGGAGTTGATTTAATAAAAGAAACCGAAGAAAAGGTGAAAGTGATTCGAGATTGTTTGAAAGCTGCTTCAGATAGACAGAAATCTTATGCGAATTTGAAACGAAAGGAAATGGAGTTTCAAGTTGGTGATAAGGTATTTTTAAAAGTGTCTCCATGGAAGAAAGTCCTTAGATTTGGACGAAAGGGCAAGTTAAGTCCGCGTTTTATTGGACCGTATGAAATAATTGAAAAAGTTGGACCGGTAGCATATCGGCTAGCGTTACCACCTGAATTAGAGAAGATTCATGATGTGTTTTACGTATCTATGTTACGTCGGTATCGTTCGGATCCTTCACATATAATTTCATTGACAGAAATTGAACTACGACCGGATATGACTTATGAAGAAGAACCGATTAAGATTTTAGCTCGAGAAGTCAAACAACTAAGAAATAAAAGTGTTGCACTTGTGAAAGTGTTGTGGCAAAAGCATGGAGTAGAAGAGACTACATGGGAACCTGAAGAAACTATGAGAAACCAATACCCACACCTATTTACCGGTAAGATTTTCGAGGACAAAAATTCTTAAAAGGGGGGAGAGTTGTAATATCCCGAATTAGGGCTTAATCAAAATAGTGGTTTTGTGACCACAAATCCGAGATAGAAATAATTATTTTATAATTATTTTGATGATTATGATATGATTGCATGATTGTGTGAAAATTTTGAGATGAAATTCTATGCCTAAAGTGTTTAAATTGAAAGTAGGGACTAAATCGAATAAGTTGCAAAATTTGCATTCTAGAAGTTTTTAGTATGAAATTGCATTGAAATATTAATTAGGAGGTCTTAAATAGTAGGACATGGAAGGAATTTTTGAAAGTTTAGTAAGGAGGGGCATTTTGGTCATTTGGATATTAAATGAAATAAAATGGTAAAAATAACACAAAATTGGTCATCATCCTCCTTAGTTGCTGCCGAATTCTCCCTCTCTCCATATCTAGGGTTTCTTCAACTTTCAAGCTCCATAGTAAGTGATTCCAAGCCCCGTTTTTAATGTTCTTTACGTTTTTGGAATCCCGTAAGCTCGATTAAGCTTATGCTAGCAATAATTCAACCTAGGGTTTATATTTGGAAAAATACCCATAGGTGAAATTTGTGTATTTTGATGTTTTATGATAGAATATGGGGTTTTAAATTATGTTAGACAACTTGTGCTACTCGATTTTGAGTGAAAACGAGTAAAAGGGCTTAATCGACAAAAATACCTAATAGTCACAAGTATATGTTAGAGTGAGAATTTGATGTTGCCATAGAAGGGAAAAGTGATCAGCATGTTATAAAACATAAGAATAAGGAATAAAGTTTAATTCCCGAGCCTAGGGGCAAAAGTTTAATTATGCAAAAGTTTAGGGGCAAAAGTGTAATTTTCCAAAGTTCATATTAAATGCTGTTTTGATGAATGTATGTATTAAATAAGATTAATTTGGTATTATAGATCAAGAGAAACGAGATTCAAGTCGCGATAGAGGAAAAGAAAAGATTGTGGATTAAATTGCAAAATCTTTATATTTTGGTACCAAGGTAAGTTCATGTGTAAATAATGTAGCATAATTGTTATTTTTAATTTATTGATGTTAATTATATGATATGCTGATTTTTAATCGTGAAATATTATGCTTTGTGGTTAATGTTGAGTAATATGCAAATTATGTTTACTACTTGATAAATATGAATTGCTACCGAGTACCGGTTCCGATATTCCATGGAAGACGGCAAATGTGAGATCAAGGGAAAAAGCCGTTTGAACCTTAGGAATAGATTAGGATACAAGTGACATGTCACTAGGATGGTTGAGCATCCGAACTTGTTGAGTTGAGTCCGAGTTCACTTATGGATGCAAATGTCCGAGCTCGTTGAGTTGAGTCCGAGTTCGTGAGATGTAACTAGGCATCCGAACTCGTTGAGTTGAGTTTGAGTTCATTTATGGATGCGAACGCCTGAGCTCGTTGAGTTTAGTCTGAGTTCACTTAGGGGCGGGTTACATGATTTCTTGATTACATATGTGGCACTTATGTGCAAATTATCCATGTATCTGAGTTATATTCTGATGTGCTCAACGGGTGAAATTTCTAGTTTAATGGAAGAGCACTTAAGATATAAGTGACGTTTTGGGTAAGTGTTGTGAAATGGACACTTGGGACAGGTATGTTCTTAACCCTCGGGTCGGAAATAGATACAACAACGATAAGATCGTAAGATGATGAATGATATTTAGAAGTGTGATAAATGTTTTGGTGGTACCATGTTAAGGTTGTTTGGTGTGATTGTATTGTTATGTTACTTGTTATTTGCATATGAACTTACTAAGCATTTATGCTTACTCCTTCCTTTTCATTCACTATAGTTTTGAACAAGCCGGCTCAGGAATCGGGACAGGTCGAAAGTTCAATCACACTATCCAAAGGACTTTTATCTTGGTAAATGGCTTGTACAACTACTTAAGTATGGCATGTATAGCAATATACCTATTTTGTGTAAATAATTTATGATATGGCCATGTTTGGTTGAGAAAATTTTTGATATTGATAAGTCATGGTGATGGCTAATTTAGATCATGTTTGATATCATGGAAGTTTAATAGGTTATCTAGTTCATAAAAATTCATGGAAAGATGAAACTTGCCTTAAAACAGAATATTGTTGCAGCAATGACATGAAGTTGAAAAATCACTAAAAATAGTATAAGTGTGACACCCCTAATTTGACCCTAGTCGGGAAGTGGTTTCGGGACCGCTAAACCGAGTTGCAGAAATAATTGAATATAATATTTTATGTCTAAAATATGTGATCATGCATGTGTGAAATTTGAATGCTTTGATTTTTGTCAATTTGAATGTGTTTCTAAATAAAAAGGACTTATGTGAGAAGCTTTGAATATATGTGTGGCTTATTTTAAGTGATTAATTATTGAATGATGCAAATAAGTGGGTTTGCATGCCAATTTGCCACTTTTAATGCTAGTGGCCGGCCAAGCTTATAAGTATGGGCATTATATGCATGGGCTAATATTATTATATTTATTAGTGGTGAGAAATATGTAATAAAAAAATGTATTAGATGAATTAAAGATGAATAAAAGAGTATGGGTAATAAAAATAATGTGTTAGTGGGAGGAGAAACCAAAGTTGGTTTATTCCTCCATTGCCGTAGCTAGGAAAGGGTGGAGAAGAAATTTCCTTTTGTTGTTAAAATTTTCAGCTAAGGAGATTGCTAGATCAAGGTATGTACAATGCTACTCTTGGAAATTCATGCATAAATTGAATGGTTAGTTTGAATTCTACCTATTTCATGGCTCAAATTTTTGTTATTTTGGAAGATTGAAATTCGGCCAAGGAGCTTGAAATTCTTAGTAGTTGTTTTGATGTCATTAGCATGGAAATTTATGTTGGATGTGTTGAATTTGCTAGTTGTTTTGGCTTGGAAGTTAAGGTTTAGTGTTTGATTATGTGATTGCCGAATGTGTGGATAGTTGAAGGAAAATTTGTTAAAATGCTTAGTAAATGGATATTTGGTTAATATTGTGTATATTAATTACTTAAAATATAAACTTTAAATGAGTACTAAAGGTTGTATATAAATTCGGCCTTGGGAGAAATGTTAGTATAAAAAATGCTTGAAAGTTAAATAGGTGATTGCTTTAATGACCAAATGTGCCAAAGAATAATGCATGATCTAGTTGACCAATATGTGTTAAGGGAACACGAATAAATATATTTCGATGAGCTATACATTCGGTTATAGTATGAAATGCAATGTTAATACATAGTTGCTAGTATGTATATGTGTGCTGGCCGAATTTGAACTTGAATAATGATTTGAGCACGATGTATTGTATTGAGAATAGGCTTAAGTGAAATTGTGATGAAATTGATTGGTGATATACATGGTTAAATAATATGTAATGCATTAGTTAGTAAAATGTATGCCATTTATGTGTGGTATTAAGTATATAATCGGCCTAAACATAGACATGCATATTCGGCCATAGGAAGAAGATTGGTGTTGCATGTATTCGGTTAGAGGCAAGCATATTGATGCTTTTGTCTTGGCTTAGAAAATTCGGCCAAGGGGGAATATTAGCTAAAATGTTGAGTTTGATTCATGATTCCATATATATATGTGACTCTAATGCCTAAAGTATATATGGGCTAAGTACCTTAGGTTTTCTTTTGATGTTCGAATGAATTGTATTAAATTGCTTGATGTGATTAAAAATGCATATGACCATTGTGTAGTTGAGCTAGAAGGTGGCCATATGACCAATCAAACTCCTTGTCATATTCGGCCATAAGCTAGCATAATGAGACTTTAATAAGTTAAATTTGTTTGAATTAGCTCAAGAGCATAGAGGACCACAGTTGGATAAGGGAAAGGAAAAAGTGATCGAATAGCCGCCGAAATTGTTCGACCACATCCGAGGTAAGTTTTAAGTGATTAAACGTTGAGTAAATTCAATTATAATAGGACATGATGAGTTGATTTAATAAGATATGATGTGGCCATGATATGTTCTAAGCTCAAATGGTAAGTTCTTAAGTGTTTGAGCTTGGGAATTCAAGGGTAATTTGAAATAGTCTGCTTAGGACAGCAGCAGTAACGTGACTTTAGAAAATCACCATAAATTTATGGATTTGAATTAGAGGCTGAATGAGACATGAAATTAAATATTAATGAGTCTAGTTTCTTATAAAAGAAACCGTGTAAGCAAAGGAATTTCCGATAATGAGATACTTAAAGTTGTGTGAGACAGCGCAGAATGACACTGTAATCCTCTGTTCTGTTTTTATAAAATCATTATAAATTGTACAAAAATGGTTATAAGATAAAATTTATATTCTTAGACTCCTTAATGAGTCTAGTTTCAAATGAAATCAAATACAACACATTTTGAATTCAGTAAAATGAGAAATTTGATTCGTAGTGAAGAGTGGTCAGATTAGTCAAACAGTGAAACAGGGGAAACTTTAAGAAAAATCTGGTATTGATTGGCCAAACCTAAAATTCTGGAAATTTTATGGATGGAAGATATACGAGTCTATATTCAGGAAAAATTAACGGAAAGTGATTTGGAGTTTTGTAGCTCCAGTTATAAATAATTTAGTGACTATTGCTCAGGAAAAACAGCTTGTGCTGAATTTGAGATTATGTTGTGAACCTTGATAAACTTGTTTTAGTTGCTCATAAGCTATTGATTAAACCCATACTTGAATTCTAAATCGTGATATTTTAAGTTTATGAGTATTCGAATATGAAATGATAGTAAGGCCTAATGGCCGATGTGATGAATGTGAAAGTGTATATATGTGATAAGGCCTAATAGCCGATGTGATGAATGTGAAAGTGTATATATGTGATAAGGCCTAATGGCCGATGTGATGAATGTGAAAGTGTATATATATGTGATAAGGCCTAATGGCCAATGTGATGAATGTGAAAGTGTATATGTGTGATAAGGCCTAATAGCCGATGTGATGAATGTGAAAGTGTATATGTGTGATGTATATGTGTGATAAGGCCTAATAGCCGATGTGATGAATGTGAAAGTGTATATGTGTGATAAGGCCTAATAGCCGATGTGATGAATGTGAAAGTGTATATGTGTGATAAGGCCTAATAGCCGATGTGATGAATGTGAAAGTGTATATATGTGATAAGGCCTAATAGCCGATGTGATGAATGTGAAAGTGTATATATGTGATAAGGCCTAATAGCCGATGTGATGAATGTGAAAGTGTATATATGTAATAAGGCCTAATGGCCGATGTGACGAATGTGAAAGTGTATATATGTGATAAGGCCTAATGGCCGATGTGATGAATGTGAAAATGTATATATGTGACAGGGCCGAGTGGCCAACGTGATGGATGTGAAAGTGCATAAATGTGATAAGTCCCGAAGGGCATTTGTGTCAGTACTATATCCGAGTTAAAACCCCGCAGGCTTTATGCGAGAATATTATCACTGATTAATGTCTGTAAGCTTCGTGCTCGTACTATATCCGAGCTCTAAAGACCCGATGACTACGTGTGAGAATTTTGTCCGGGTAAGACCCGATAACTTCGTGTGGAGATTATGTCCGGGTAAGACTTCGTAATAAGAATTGCCTATAAATATATTCAATGCGAAAGGTTAAACAGGTATGTACTCCAAGTTTATATGTGAGCTTGATTTGCACTAAATCATAAGGTAGTTATGTGATGCATACGAGAGCAATCTATGAGACTATTCCTATGATTATGTGACATCGGATCAGTGTGAGAGGTGATGTGAAATCATACGATATATCTATGTCACATGAGCTCACTTTTATGTGAAAGTTTATCTGCCTATTGTATATGATGAGATGTGCATATTCGGTAAAGGGATGGTATGCCCGAAGGAAGAGTGAAATAAAAATACGAACAACTATGTTATAATTTGATTGTTATCTGTTGACACTGCTTAAAACTTACTAAGCATTGTAATGCTTACTCCGTTTACTCTGTTTCCTCTGTTTTATAGATCTCATTGCGAAGCTACAGGCTCGGGGATCGTCAGCAACTAGTCACACTATCACTATTCACTGTTTGGTACTGCTATGTTTTGGATTATCTTATGGCATGTATAAAATAGACTAGTGGCGGAAGAATATTTTGGTTAATGTATATAGCCATGCAAAAATGGCTTATATATGGTTGAGCATAATGTTATACTCATTTGGTATGGAATGGTTAACCACTATCATAATTTGTGCTATTTATGCTAAAAGGGCTAGTTGAATCATGGAAACTATGAAATAGGTAAAGTCTACCTTAAAGGCAGATGCTGGCAGCAGCAGTGATGTAGATTTGGAAAATCACTAAAAATAGTAGAATTGGAATTAAATAATGAATAAATTATGTAAATGAACCTTGATGAATCTATTTTCATAGGAAAGTAACGAAACGATCATATGGACAGTATGTTAAGAGATATTCAGGTTCTCGTGAGACAGGGCCAGAACGGTTTTTGGATTCCCTATTCCGAATTTGGAAATTCATTATAAATTAACCAGAGATAATTAGGAGTCATGCCATATATTTATAGATTCCTCTCTGAGTCCAGTTTCTATAGAAACAAACGGCATCAGTATTGAAGCTCTGTGCAGGGAGATATCCAAGTCGTAATGCGCAAAGGTCAGTGTAGTCGATCCCTGTAACATGGGAGACTTTGACTAATAAAATGTACTAATTGGCCACACCAAAAATTCTAGAAAACAATATGTGGATGGGCATATGAGTCTAGTTTCAGGGAAAAATTAAGAAACTGATTTTTGAGTTGTGAAACTCAAGATATGATTTTTAAGGTGACAGTGTCGCAGTTAGCCAACTGCCTGGAAAATTTTAAAATGGACTGCGATAGTAAGCGAATTTAGTCTGTGAACCCCTCGTGTCCGACTCCGGCAACGGTCTCGGGTACGGGGTGTTACAATAAGTGAAAATAAATGATGAGTAAGTTATGAAATTGAAGCTTAATGAGTCTATTTTCATGTGGATTGATCTATTTTCATGTGGATTGAACAAAACAGGCATATAAATTATATTTTATGAGATATTTAAACTTTTGTGAAACAGGGCCAGAGTGATTTCTGGATCCCCTGTTCTGACTTTAAAAAATTCATAATAATTTTTACAAAAATAATTAGAAGTTTTTCTTTATAATTACAGATTCCTTATTGAGTCTAGTTTTAATAGAAACAAATCTCATAGTCATTGAAATTTTTGATAGAGAGATATCTGATTCGTAATACACAGAGGTCAGAGCGGTCAAACCCTGAAATAGGGGAGAATTTAATTAATAAACTGTACTAATTGACCGAACCAAAAATTCTAGAAAACAATTAGTAAATAGATATATGAGTCTAGATTCAGGGAAAATTTACGGATCTTGATTTTGAGTTTCGTAACTCGAGATATGATTTTTCTTGTGACTGTGACGCGGGTAGCTAGAAAGCTGTGAATGTAGAAACAAATGATTTGAAGTTCTTAATTTGATAAATTATGTTCGGTAACCCCTCAAGCTCGACTCCAACGATGGTCTCGGGCGTAGGGGCGTTACACAGATGCTTAGTAAGTTCACATGCAAATAGCAAGTAACATAATCACACAATCTCACATAAAACATCATTTGCATAAACAACACCAAGACATTCATGTTTCATTTACATTTAATATCTTTCTACGATTTCATCATACCAAGTTTTCAACCCGAGGGTTTAAGCACATACCTGTCAAATTTTCTCATTTACCACACTTACCAACTTGTCACCTTCGTTTTAGGCCTTCTTCTTATTCACGTAAGATTCACCCGTTGAACACATCGGAATATAATTCGAATACACGAATTTCATGAACGTAAGTGTCATACTCGCAGCTAGACAAACTCAATAGCCTGCGGAACTTATGTAGCCAAGCTACCATGTAACCTTCCATAAGTGAACTCGGACTCAACTAAACGAGCTTGGGCGTTTGCATCCATTAGTGAACTCAGACTCAACTCAACGAGCTCGGATGCCTAGTTACATCTCATGAACTCGGACTCAACTCAACGAGTTCGGAACTCAAATATCCTAGTGACATGTCACTTGTATTCTAATCTATTCCCAAGGTTCAAACGGGCTTTTTCCTCGATCACACATCTTTACCGTAATAAACATAATTTGCATATTACTTAACAATAACCACAAAGCATAATATTTCATAATAATAATCATCATATCATATAAATATCATTAAGTTACTTAAAATGACAATTATGTTACTACATTTACACATGAACTTACCTCGGTACAAAATTATTAGCAATCGAGCCTATTCTTCGTAAACTTTGTTTTTCCCTCGATCGTGACTTGAATCTCGTTTCTCTTGATCTATAATGCCAAATTAATCTTATTTAATACATACATTCATCAAAACAGCATTTAATACGAACTTTAGAAAAATTACATTTTTGCCCCTAAACTTTTGCATAATTACACTTTTGCCCCTAGGCTCGGGAATTAAACTTCATCCCTTATTCTTATGTTTTATGACATGCTGATCATTTTCCCCTTCTATGGCAACATCAAATTCACACTCTAACATGTACTTATGACTATTAGGTATTTTTACCGATTAAGCCCTTTTACTCGTTTTTGTTTAAAACCGAGTAGTACAAGTTGTCTACCATAATTTAAAACCTCATATTCTACCATAAAACACCAAAATAAAAAAATTTCACCTATGGGTATTTTTCCAAATATGAACCCTAGGTTGAATTATTGCTAGCATAAGCTTAATCGAGCTACTAGGATTCCAAAAACGTAAAGAACATTAAAAACGGGGCTTCGAATCACTTACTATGGAGCCTGGAAGCTTGAAACAAACCCTAACTATGGAGAACCCTTGAAATTTTGGCCTAATGAAGAAGATGGACAAAAATTGGCTTTTAATTTTGTTTTTAATTCATTTTAATAACTAAATGACCAAAATGCCCTTACTACTAAACTTTCCAAAAATTCCATCCATGTCCAATTTTTGTCCATAGACTTAGAAATTGGTCAAATTTCTATTTAATACCTCCTCATTAATATTCCAAAACAATTTCATACTAAAAACTCCTAGAATGTAAGTTTTGCAAATTATTCGATTTAGTCCCTAATTTCAGTTTAAGCACTTTAGGCATAGGATTTCATCATGAAATTTTCACACAATCATGCAATCATCTCATAAACATCAAAATAATTATAAAATAAATATTTCTATCTCAGATTTGTGGTCACGAAACCACTATTCTGATTAGGCCCTAATTCGGGATATTACAACTCTCCCCTCTTTAAGAATTTTCGTCCTCGAAAATCTTACCGGTAAACAGGTGTGGGTATTGGTATCTCATAGTTTCTTCAGGTTCCCATGTAGTCTCTTCTACCCTGTGCTTTTGCCACAATACTTTCACGAGAGCGACACTTTTATTTCTTAATTGTTTGACTTCTCAAGCTAAAATCTTAATCGGTTCTTCTTCGTAAGTCATATCCGGTCGTAGTTCAATTTCTGTAGGTGAAATTATATGTGAAGGATCCGAACGATACCGATGTAACATAGATATGTGGAACACATCATGAATCTTCTCTAATTGAGGTGGTAATGCTAGCCGATATGCTACCGGTCCAACTTTTTCAATTATTTGATATGGTCCAATAAAGCGCGGGCTTAACTTGCCCTTCCGTCCAAATTTAAGGACTTTCTTCCATGGAGACACTTTCAAAAATACTTTCAATTATTTTATACAATTGCGTCCGACATTTACGACCATACAATGCTTCATAAGGTGCCATATTCAAACTCGTCTGATAACTATTATTATAAGCAAATTCTACCAACGGTAAGTACCTTTCCCAAGTGCCTTGAAATTCCAATACGCAACATCTGAGCATGTCTTCAAGAATCTGAATTACTCTCTCTAATTGTCCATCAGTTTGTGGATGAAAGGTAGTGCTGAAATTTAACTTTGTACCTAATGCCTCTTACAACTTTTGCGAAATCCGTGAAGTAAATCTCGGATCTCTATCCGAAATGATTGACAAAGGTATTCCATGAAGACTAACAATCTCACGGATATACAATTCAGCCAACTTATTAAGAGAATAATCCGTACGTACCAGAATAAAATGAGCCGATTTAGTCAGTCTATCAACTATTACCCAGATGGCATTTTTCTTCCCCGGAGTTAACGGCTACCCTGATATAAAATCCATAGTAATCCGATCCCATTTCCATTCAGGAACCATGATAGGCTGGAGTAATCCCGAAGGTACTTGGTGTTCAGCTTTCACTTGTTGACAAACTAAGCACTTTGATACAAACTTGGAAATATCTCTTTTCATTCCACTCCACCAGTACATTTTCTTCAAGTCATTATACATTTTCGTACTGCCCGGATGAACCGCCAAACAACCATTATGTGCTTCATGCAAAATCTTTTGAATCAACTCATCATTTTTCGGTACACAAATCCGATTTTTAAACATCAAGCAACCATCAGAACCAATTCTGAAATCTGATCCCGTATTAGCTTCACATTGCTTTCTCTTGGCTTGCAAATCTTAATCATTTTTCTAAGCTTCAGAATCTCTTATAAAAACATCGGTCCTGCTCTTAACTCTGCTAGAATCGAACCATCATTTGATATCTTTAACCGAGTGTTCATAGTTCTCAAAGCAAATAGCAATTTTCTGCTTAAAGCATCAGCAACCACATTCGCTTTTCCCGAATGGTAATCAATAACAAGCTCGTAATCTTTCAATAACTCCAACCATCTTCGCTGTCTCAAATTCAAGTCTTTTTGTGACATCAAGTACTTAAGACTTTTGTGGTCGGTATATGCTCGGCACTTTTCACCATACAAATAATGTCGCAAAATCTTCAAAGCAAACATTATAGCAACCAATTCCAAATCATGAGTCGGATAATTTTTTTTCGTGAGATTTTAACTGCCTCGAAGCATAAGCCACCACTTTTCCTTCTTGCATAAGTACACATCCTAAGCCATTTCGAGAACCATCACTATATACCACAAATTCTTTACCTGATTCGGGTTGTACCAACACTGGTGCTTCAGTTAATAACTTTTTCAATTCTTCAAAACTCTGTTGACATTCTTCCGTCCATTCAAATTTAACATTCTTTCGGAGTAGTCTAGTCATAGGAGCAGCAATTATAAAAAATCCATTTACAAACCGCCGATAATACCCAGCTAGCCCTAAGAAACTTCTAACCTCTGTTACATTTTTCGGTGGTTTCCAATCAACAATGGCTGAAATCTTACTAGGATCAACCCGTATACCATCACCTAAAACAATATGATCCAAAAATCCAACTTCTCGGAGCCAAAATTCACTTTTACTAAACTTAACATACAGCTGATTATCTTTCAAAGTTTGCAAAACTATCCTCAAATGCTCAGCATGCTCTGTCTCATCTTTTGAATAAATTAAAATATCATCTATAAACACCACAACAAATTTGTCCAAGTATGGCCGAAATATGCGATTCATTAAATCCATAAATACAGCAGGAGCATTTGTCAACCCGAATGGCATAACTAAAAATTCATAATGACCGTGCCTTGTTCTAAAAGCAGTTTTAGGCACATCCGACTCTTTTACTCGCAGCTGGTAATACCCAGATCTCAAGTCAATCTTTGAAAACCATGTCGCTCCTTTTAGCTGATCAAACAAATCATCAATCGTTGGCAACGGATACTTGTTTTTGATTGTCACCTTGTTTAACTGCCGATAGTCAACACACAATCTCATAGAACCATCCTTCTTTTTCACAAATAACACGGGAGCACCCCAAGGTGAAAAACTCGGTCTCACAAAGCCTTTATCAGTCAACTCTTGCATCTGTGACTTTAATTCTTTCAACTCTACTGGTGCCATTCTATATGGAGCAATCGAGATTGGAGCTGTTCCCGGTATCAAATCAATACCAAATTCTACTTCCCTGACTGGAGGCAAACCCAGCAATTCTTCTAGAAATACGTCCAAAAATTCACACACAACCGACACTGATTCAACTTTCTTTTCAACTTCTTTTGTATTAATTACATAAGCCAAATAAGCTTCATAACCCTTTCTCAAATATCTCTGAGCCGACATCGAAGAAATCATACTAGATAATGCCTCTGATTTGTCTGGTTCAACCCGCAGAATTTCACCACTTTCACATTTTAATTCTATAACCTTTTCTTTGCAATTTATTATAGCATCATGCAATGTCAACCAATCCATACCCAAAATAACATCAAATTCATCAAACGACAACAACATCAAGTCGGCTAGAAAGTAATGACCCCGAATCATTAAAGGGCATTTCTTGCATACTTTATCAACTATCACACATTTGCCTAACGGATTCGACACTCTAATCATAAATTCTGTGTTCTCAATAGGTATATTCATACTAGACACCAGTTTCATACATACATATGAATGAGTAGAACCGGGATCAATCAAAGCAATAACATTAACATCATAAAGAGAAAATATACCAGTAATCACATCGGGTGATGAAGCATATTCACGTGCCTTTATAGCATAAGTTCTAGCTTGAGCCCTGGCTTCAGATTTAGCTGCTGAATCTCTGACTACATTTTTGCTGCGTGCTTCATTTCCAGCTTTTCTCGAATATCTTCCCCTTGAGTCTGCACCACTAGCTTTTACATTCTGAAATTTTTCTTTCTCAGCTCTCTCTGGGCAGTCTTTAATAAAATGATCCAGAGAACCACACCGAAAACATTCATTCGCTCTACATGGGCCAAAATGATTTCTGCCACACCGCTGGCACTCAGGCTTAACAAATCTCGTATTTCCCACACTAGCCGTAGAAGTAGTCTGAGATTTAGGACCCACATTTTGCTTATTAGAATTTCCATATGATTGTCCAGCCGAAACCTGTGAACGAGGATTCATATCTCTAGATTTTCTGGATTGCTGTGAGAATGAACTGCTCGTCAGTCTTTTCTTCCAATTTCTAGTCTCAGCCTCTACTTTTTTCTTCTCTTTAAGTAGTTCTTCAGCCTTGCAAGCTCGATCAACCAGTACTACTATTTCTTTTAATTCAAGAATCCCAACAAATACTTTGATGTCTTCATTGAGTCCGTCTTCAAATCGTCTGCACATTTTAGCTTCTATAGGAATATATTCTCTAGCATACTTACTCAACCTGACAAACTCCCTTTCGTATTCAGTAACTGTCATGTTCCCCTGCTTTAATTCAAGAAACTCTTTACGCTTCTGATTAATAAATCTTTCACTGATATATTTCTTCCGAAATTCTTCTCTTTCGATACTACTGAAATCAATGTCTTCCACCAATGATAAGCTGAATTCCTCAACAATGATATAGCACATTTCAAGCATTCCTCAGGTGTACAAGACAATTCATCAAATACTCGAATAGAATTCTCGAGCCAAAACTCTGCTTTCTCGGCATCATCATCAATATTTGCCCTGAATTCTTCGGCCTCTTGTTTACAGATTCTATCAACTGGAGTTTTGTGAAATTTCATCAGATCTACACTTTGAGGCATCGGGGGTACAGGTTGAGGAATCGGGGGAGGCGGGGGAGGTTGTTCATTCGGGTTCGTACGAACGAACTCAGTATACCAGGCACTCATCATCTGGAGAAAGGCTTCCCGAGCCCCTTCTCCTCCTCCTTGACCAACATTAGGAGGTGGATTTTCAGTTGGCACCGCCCCTTCAACTAGAGCTGGTGTATTACTCTCTACATCATCAGCCGCAACTGGATCGGGATCCATTTACTATAAAAAAAATCATTTAAAAGGTCAGAAGTCGTCACACTATCACAATATATATATGGCATGTATAGCAAAACCCGTACATACAACACATTAGTCCGAGAACCGACTAAACCTACTTGATACCACCAAATGTAATGTCCCGTACCCAAGACCGTCGCCGGAGTCGAACACGAGGTGTTAACAGACTTAATTCATTACTTAAACAGCTCAAACAATTTATTTTTAATATTTCCAGTCAAGCTAGCAATCTGCGTCACAGTCACTTAAAAATTCATATCTCGAGTTCCGAAACTCGAAATCCAATTTTGTAAATTTTCCCTGAAACTAGACTCATATATCTATTTAATAATTTTTTTCTAGAATTTTTGGTCAAGCCAATTAGTACAGTTTATTAGTTAAAGTCTCCCCTGTTTTAGGGTTTGACTGCTCTGACCTCTGTATATTACGAATCAGATATCACTCTGTACAGAATTTCAATGACTATGAAGTTTGTTTCTCTTAAAACTAGACTCAATAAGGAATCTGTACATATAAAGAATGACTTCTAATTATTTTTTTACAATTTATGATGAATTTTTAAAGTCAAAATAGGGGATCTAGACAAAGTGAGTGTTTTGCCATACATGCCACATTCAAAATACACAAGCCATTTTACCAATTTAAGCGTTCGGATAGTGTGAACGAGTCTTCGACCTATCCCGATTCTCAAGCCGGCTTGTCAAAACTACAATGAAAGAAAAGGAGGGAGTAAGCACAAATGCTTAGTAAGTTCACATGCAAATAGCAAGTAACATAATCACACAATCTCACATAAAACATCATTTGCATAAACAACACCAAGACATTCATGTTTCATTTACATTTAATATCTTTCTACGATTTCATCATACCAAGTTTTCAACCCAAGGGTTTAAGCACATACCTATCAAATTTTCTCATTTACCACACTTACCAACATGTCACCTTCGTTTTAGGCCTTCTTTTTATTCACGTAAGATTCACCCGTTGAACACATCGGAATATAATTCGAATACACGGATTTCATGAACGTAAGTGTCATACCCACAGCTAGACAAACTCAATAGCCTGCAGAACTTATGTAGCCAAGCTACCATGTAACCCGCCTATAAGTGAACTCGGACTCAACTCAACGAGCTCGGATGTCTAGTTACATCTCATGAACTCAGACTCAACTCAACGAGTTCGAAACTCAAATATCCTAGTGACATGTCACTTGTATTCTAATCTATTCCCAAGGTTCAAACGGGCTTTTTCCTCGATCACACATCTTTACCGTCTTCCACGAAGTATTGAAACCGATACTCGGTAGCAATTCATATTTAACAAGTAATAAATATAATTTGCATATTACTCAACAATAACCACAAAGCATAATATTTCATAATAATAATCATCATATCATACAAATATCATTAAGTTACTTAAAATGACAATTAAGTTACTACATTTACACATGAACTTACCTCGGTACAAAATTATTAGCAATCCAGCCTATTCTTCGTAAACTTTGTTTTTCCCTCGATCGCGACTTGAATCTCATTTCTCTTGATCTATAATGCCAAACTAATCTTATTTAATACATACATTCATCAAAACAGCATTTAATACGAACTTTGGCAAAATTACATTTTTCCCCTAAACTTTTGCATAATTACACTTTTACCCCTAGGCTCGGAAATTAAACTTCATCCCTTATTCTTATGTTTTATGACGTGCTGATCATTTTTCCCTTCTATGGCAACATCAAATTCACACTCAAATTCACACTCTAACATGTACTTATGACTATTAGGTATTTTTACCGATTAAGCCCTTTTACTCGTTTTCGCTTAAAACCGAGTAGTACAAGTTGTCTAACATAATTTAAAACCTCATATTCTATCATAAAACACCAAAATACACAAATTTTACCTATGGGTATTTTTCCAAATATGAACCCTAGGTTGAATTATTGCTAGCATAAGCTTAATCGAGCTACCGAGATTTCAAAAACGTAAAGAACATTAAAAACGAGGCTTGGAATCACTTACTATAGAGCTTGGAAGCTTGAAACAAACCCTAACTATGGAGAACCCTTGAAATTTCGTCCTAATGAAGAAGATGGACAAAAATTGGCTTTTAATTTTGTTTTTAATTCATTTTAATAACTAAATGACCAAAATGCCCTTACTAAACTTTCCAAAAATTCCATCCATGTCCAATTTTTGTCCATAGATTAGAAATTGGTCAAATTTCTATTTAAGACCTCCTCATTAATATTCCAAAACAATTTCATACTAAAAACTCCTAGAATGCAAGTTTTGCAAATTATTCGATTTAGTCCCTAATTTCAATTTAAGCACTTTAGGCATAGGATTTCATCACGAAATTTTCACACAATCATGATAATTATAAAATAATTATTTCTATCTTAGATTTCTGATCACGAAACCACTATTCTGATTAGGCCCTAATTCGGGATATTACACATACGGCCAAGTCACACCCCCGTGTGCTAAGCTATGTGAACATAAAAATTTGCATTAACTAGGTGCAGGGGTCACACAGCCAAGCCACACGCCCGAATGCTAGGCCGTGTGAAAAATCCTAAGCATTTTGTTTTGAATTTTAAAGATGCAGAGGACACACGGCCGAAACACATGCCCATGTGTTAGGCCATATGTCACAAATAAGGTCATTTCCAAGCCATATATCTCACCCAAATTTTTCCTTCCACCTACATAAACATTTAAATATGTTCTCAAGCCAATACGAGACATTCAAATCCAACCAAAATCAAACTTTATACTTAACATCTTACCACATCCATTCAAGAATCTTTACTTACCAATTTACCAATTTCAAACCAATCATCAACATGGTTATAAATTATCTATCATTTAACTATACTAGCACACATTAAACATGATAAGACCATTTACATACATATCAAAATATGATCATCACAAGCCCTTCCAATGGCTATTTACAGCCAAAATCATTTTCATATTAACATTGGCTAGTTAACTTATACATGGCATTATAACTAAAAGTAATTTACTATTTATACCGAATTGGGCCAATGGATAGTGTGATGTGTCTCGACCAGCTTCCAACCTTAATGAGCTTCTGAGTTACTAGAAAATAAAGGAAATAAAATAGAGTAAACTTTAAAGCTTAGTAAGTTCGTATAATGGGAAATTAACTTACCATTTATTTACATTTAAAATAAGCATATAAAATACATCCAAAGCAATTTGATCAATTGCCTATGCACATATCCTCATTAAGCATGTTGTTATGTAATTCACATGAATATCAAGAAACATATATGAGCTCATCAATAATCAATTTCCATATACTTATACTTTTCACATCAAGTATTCATGAAACATATACAAATCATATCCTTATATTTCAAGTATATGTACTCGTAACAATTCATCTCAGATTCATATTATTCTATGTCAGAACTTTGCCAATTGAACCATTCATTATTTGATAGATACACAGGTAGTACACATAAGTGTACAAAATTGTAATCCGTCAATTCATGTATCATTCATCAATTCATATACAGGAATGCTCATTAGAGCACATAATTAGAAAGCTCTCTCTCTCGAGCCATATAACGGGAAACTCATATGAGCCATGTAACGGGATGCTTATTCGGGCTATATAACGGGAAGCTCATAAGAGCCATAATCAGGAAGCTCATGTGAGCCAATAGCAGGTAGCTCTCAAAAGCCATTAATTGGGAAGCTCCGGATAGCCATAGCGAGCCATATCGGGAAGCTCCGAAGAGCCATTAATCAGAAAGCTCACAAAGAGCCTTTAATCTGGAAGCTCACAAAGAGCCATATATCGAGACACTCATAAGAGCTATGGTGTGTTTACAACACATGCAGAATCACAACCAATAAAGATGCTCTGAAGAGCTATTAACGGGAAGCTTGCAAGAACTATATAACGGGAAGCTGGAGAGGGCCATATATCGGGATGCTCACGAGAGCTAATAACGGGACGCTCTTTCAAGCTGTGATGCGTTTGCAACATATACTAGACCACAACCAATTCGAAAACCCTGTATCCATCGAATTTCATTTATCCAAACGGGACTTAATATTTATCGGACATTTTCAGATATGTGACTGAATCTCATACATGTCAATTACACAACACACGTACATAATATTCAATTCAAACATATAATTATACAATTTAGTTACATGAATTTACCTTGACAAGTGTTCACAAATTGTAATCTACTAATCCGATACTTTTTCTTTTCCTCGATCCAATTCCGTATTTGGTCTATCCAGATCTATACGAGTAAATTTAGCTTAATTTAATACAATTCATATTCAATTCAATCCAATTCACATCTTAGGAAAAAATACTATTTTGCCCCTATACTTTTGATTAATTACAATTTAGCCCCTAGGCTTGGAAAATGAAATTCATACAATTTAATCCTTATTCCAAGCCTAGCCAATTTTACATGTAACATTAATAGCCCAAGTATTTCATAAATTTTAGAATTTTTCTATGAATTTTACATATTTACAATTTAGTCCCTAAATCACAATTTTATCAAAATTCACTTTACAAAAGTTGTTTATTTATTAACAACCTTTCATTTTCTACCATAAAGTTTCATAATTCAACTATATTCATCCATGGAAAAATCCTAACACTTTGATAACTTTACAAATTAATCCTCGAGATAGCTAGATTAAGCTATACGATATTGGAAATATGAAAATTATTAAAAACGAGACAAGAAAACATACTTAATTGAGCCAAATAAGTTTGCTCAAAACCCAAATTTCATGGCTAGGGTTTCCATCTTTTTATTTGGGAAATATGATGATATTTCTTATTTAATTAAAATATCATCTTTTATTATTTCATCTTTCCAATTTAGTCCTTTTCTTTATTTAAATTTCCATTGATGAATCATCATACTTATATACTAACTCCTCTTAATGGTCCATTTTCCACATAAGGACCTCAAATTTTGAATTCCATAGCTATTTGATTCTTATAGCTACTAGAACTCAACTTTTGCATTTTCTGCAATTTGGTCATTTCTATTAAATTAAACGTGTAATTGGTAAAATTTATTTACGAATTTTTCATAAGATATTTCTATCATAGTATAGATCATGAAATAATATTAAAATAATTTTTCTTACGGACTCGGATTTGTGGTCCCAAAATCACTGTTCCGATTTCATTGAAAATGAGCTTTACAGTCACATTAGTCACTTACGTGACTACACTACAAATCACAACATATTCATGCAAAATAAACAATCAAACAATTAAGATAAATGAATAAACCCTAATTGCATGATTTAACTAACAAAAACATTCAAACGATATCTAAGGGAAAATTTGTCATTTTACATTCAACATACAAAAACACTAAAAAAATAATTTAGAAATACATTTTAATTCTAGAATTATGTTAAAAATATTGTTGAAAGAGTTAGTTTAACTCGACTAGCATTTCTTATCTAATTTTAAAACAAAAGATTCAGGGACTAAATTGTAAGAATCACATAATATAAAAAATAATCATTTGGAAAAAATATTTGTATATTTATATGCAAAATTTTGAAGCATTTTATAGTATTTTCGGATTCCAATTTCATTTATGATATGTTGAACTAAATTGCAAAGATTTCTAAATAACTAATGAATGATCATTGTGCCACGTCGCAACCATCCAACTTACCACGTCGTGATGTGCCCTGAAGGAGGCCTCTTGTCACGATGATGTGACAAAGGGTGTCCCAACGTCGATCCCTCATCGCAATGTTGCTCGAACATTATTGCAACATCGCCTGCAGTTTCTACATAAACAACCTATTATCCTGCAATTTTCAACTTTGGCTCAATCCCAAGCATACCATTTTGTGCATTCAGGCTTATTTCTCAATTCTAACAAGTCACATGACATACATTCTATTGGAAAAAATGAGTTTAGAAAACGTAGTGGAAAATAAATTTAGGGAAAATAGAATTTTAATTTTTTTTCCAAAACAAGATATTGGTTGTGATATCTAAAGTAATAAACACATAATCAAAATTGTACATTTTTTATTTGTCTAGGATGAGCACTTCGACTGAGTAGTCTTCTCCGCTATCCTCAAGCTCACGTCTGCCGAGTGTGGGCTCGCTTCAAATCAGAAAAGTTTTTGTAAAAATTACCAGTGGGGTAATTTTGTAATTTCTCTAAACTTTTAGGTGAAGTTGTAAAAAATATATCTAGAAATTTTCTGAAATAATCTCTTTAGAGAATTTTCTCTCTACAACTTTCTCTTGAATTCAAGTGTGTGTAAAATAATGACCCAAGGCTCTCTTTATATAGGGAGAGTTTAGAGAGTTCAACTGTGATTAAACTTAATCACTTAGATTAAATTTAATATTAAATCTTATTAAAATGATAGAATGACCATCTACAAGATAAACATTAAATTAAATTTAATATTAAGATAATCACTTTAATATTAAATTAATAAAATACTATTAAAATAAGTATTATATTAAATTTAATATTGACCTATTAAAATAATATTCATTTTGGAATAGTTAGTTTGAAATCAAATTCTCTAGTAGAGTCCCAGTAGGAGTGTAACTCTTCCACTGCTCAACCATCGAAGACCAACAACTGCCGGCCACCAGAATGTCGCCGTCATATCTGCCAGCACTACCGTGTTTGGTGATGTAGGTGCGACACCTTTACAGCATCCCGAGTTGGTTCGGTCCAGGTTAGTGATGACCCAACCGGTCCGGTCTACCCACTGGTTGGACTGTTGGCTCGGTTTCACATACCTGGCTTGATTCGATCAGTTTTTGGGTCTTAGTCTTAGTTTTGGAGTCCCGGGCCCAATTTACGATCTCAGGTCTAATTTTCAAGTTCAATTACCCATTGGGTTAATTTTATAACTTGAAAATTAATTTCCAAAAATATCATATTAATTTTAATTAATTTCATTAATTTAATATTATTTGATCAAAATTAATTTTTCCAAAAATCACTTAGGTTTTCCAAGAAAATTCTTTAATCAAATTCTCTAGTTAAACAATTCTCACGAGCACCTAATTTAATTCCACATCAAATAAATCAACACAATTAAATTATTTCCAAAGTTGTAGAATTTTCTTTTGATTTAGATGCAATTCGATCGAGTTTTTGTTGAGCTAGCAAAGGGACCAACCAGACATGTACAGTTAAGCTCTAGTAATTACAATTATGTCCAGAAGCATTGTTCTGATAATTTACAATTACTTAATCATGAAGTTAGTTCACAAGAAGTACCATGATTGAAAACTCCTAATTGTATATTCTTTACAAAAATAATTCATCCAACTGTTTTGTTCAATGACCTCGTTATGTATGTGTTACCCACATATGATATCATTGATTCCTTTGAGTTAAATCCGTTCACTCAAATAATCTTATTTTATCTCATTGTCACCATTGTGTTTTCTTAATGATTAATATGATTACTGTCAACAAATGACTATGATAAATTACTCGTTCGAGGCCTTAAAAACACTTTAAAAATAATTCGGGACTAAATTGAAAACATTTGGAACATTTAAGAAAAAGTTAGAAAAATTGAATTGCAGGGTTCACACGACTGAGACACACGCCCGTGTCTCAGGTCGTGTAACAATTGAAATAGGGAGACACAGTCGTGTCCCAGCTCGTGTCCGTGCACATGTAACTCTCTAAGTTGGCCGTGTGCTAGGCCGTGTAACAGCCTGACTTGCAAACCTTAAAACCTACAGGAGACATACGGTTGTGTCGCATGGCTGTGTGTTACACATGACTGATTTACATGCCAATGTCTTAGGTTGTGTGGATATGAAATTGGCCTAAAACAAGCCATTTCCATCATCATAACAAGCATGTACCTAAAAGCAAATTGCACCCATGATCAAATCATTAAAAACATATCAAAACATGCATGAAATGACCAATTCATAGGCTAATTCCATTCAACCAATATGCCATACAAGGCACCTCAAATGCATTCATTCATATTTTACCTAAACATGTATACATACCATATTTCAATCATGCACATCAAATCTAATACCTTTCTAAAACATCACCTATCTTGACAATTTTGAAACTATTCCATCGCATACCATATTGGCCATTAAAAACATGTATCAAAACTTAGCCATATTAACACATACCAATAAGAAACCAAAAGTACATCAATCCAAAATAATATATACATGCCAAACTTATCAACTAATATTCAAACACAAGTTAACCTATACATGCCATTATAACCTCAGCCAAAACATAAAAAACTACCAATATAATCGCTGGATAGTGTGATAGATCTCCGACCAGCTTTCAAATCGATCAAGCTTCCAATTATCTATAAAACATAAGAAAGAAAACCATGTAAGCATATAATGCTTAGTAAGTTCGTAAAATATGAAACATAACTTACCATCTCATTATTTAACAATAAGATTAAGCATAGTATAATCCAACCATAAGCTTGACACAAGCCTAAGCATCTTCAACAGCACATGTTAGATCATTCAAATATAATTCAGTTGAATTAACATAAGGTAAGCTATTTGAACATGAACATGCTTCCTTTAAATGCATCATTTTCATAAACATAACATACTTTCATTGAAACTTTCCATTTCAATCCTTTTCATAATTTCAATATATAGCTTATTTGAACACTTACATTCCTTTCTTTTTCATGCCCGTTGAACCATTTAGAATAACATTGGATACGCGGGAAAGCTTATACAAAGTGTGCTAAACATATAACCGTAACCTTTCATTTTCCTTTACATCATTGCTTACATGAGCTGTGCGTCCGAATGTAGCTACACGATGCTACTGACATGAACTGTGGAGTATCCACAAAAAGTGCATGACCTTAGCCATCGGTAGGACATTCAAGACCAGCACTCGAAACATGAAAACCCTAATGACATGTCAATTGTATCCTATAAATTCCTAAGGTTCAAAAAGGGCTCGATAATCGTTGTGACATTGTTGGAAATACATCTTTTGGTTACATGGAAAATAACACATTAACATATAGATCAATATAACATTAAAACGTTATTTAATCATACGAACTTACCTCGACAAACGAAGTGTAAAAACGTAGTCGATTAATCTAAGGCTTTCGCTTTTTCTCGATCTAAATTCGTACAAGGTCTACATTGATCTAAATAGATAAATTCAATTCATTTAATACTTTTATTATTCAATTCAGTCCATATTTCATATTTTTGAAAAATTATAGTTTTGCCCCTAACATTTTAACTTTTTACAATTTAGTCCTTAAGCTCGTAAATTGAAATTTAAGCATTTTAATCCTCATTTCATGCTAGCTGAATTTTCTAGGGATCTATATCAATTCATACAAACCATTATTTCACAATTTCACCATGAGCTTTATCATTTTTACAAATAAGCCCCTAAATGATATTTTCATAAAAAATCTCATTACAAAACCTGTTTATTTGTCAATAAGGACTCATAATCTTTCATAAATCATCAAGATTCATGCAAAGAACATTCATGGAAAAACCCTAAATCTTTAACAGTTTTGCAAATTGACCCCGTGCTAGCTAGATTAAGCTACAACGACTTCAAAACATATAAATCATTAAAAACGAAACAAAATTACACTCACATGCAATGGAAGAGCTTGGCCGAATGTCTAGCCCTAGCTATGGCTTTCTTTCATTCAATTTTTGGTGGAAGAAATCAACTAAAGAATATGAAACCTTTGTTTGTATTATTTTATGTAAAATTATTTATTAATTTACCAAATTAACCTTGGCTATTAACATTAAAATCACTTAATCTTGTGTCCATCTTTGTCAACTAACATTGTAAATGGTCTAATTACCATTTAAATCCATTCACATTTAATTTTCATAGCCAATTGATACCTTTAATAATAGAACTCTACTTTTTTACCTTTTACGATTTAGTTTTTTTTACCTTTTACGATTTAATCCTTTTCACTTAATTAAGCATACAAACGTCGAAATTTCTTAACGAAATTTTTATACGACCTTAATAAAATTCCATAGACATTAAAATAATAAAAAAATTATTTACTCGTCAAATTTTTGGTCTTGAAACCACTGTTCTAATTTCACTAAAAACGGGCTGTTACACCTTTGGTTCATCCCGTTTTCTATATCAGTTTGTTACCCTGCTTCAACAGAAGTTAGCTCTTGATATGAATTATGCTTGATCCCCTTTTTTAGGATAGGGTCTATTTCTGTTTCCCTCATCTGTGGACGAATTAAGATATTTGGCTGAATGAATCAACACCCTCTTTTACTTGGTGCTCTCGCTGCACCATTCGTATAGCTTTGGTACTACTTGTTAACTCACCTTTTATACCAATATTACATTCCTCGCTTAACCACCAACTTAATATGAATAATACCCCCTTACTTAGATTAAGGTACCATTCCCTCTACTTCGATAAGATCACTTATATACCCAAATCACTCTCTCTTCGTCACCATTTGGTGATTCCCTTATTAGCAATCTTGCTCATATTTTTGGATGCTTTTACCAGCTATCCTCCCATTCATAGTTTGGCAGATTCTGTTACCCTCTCGATTACTCGTGTTCCCAGACGCACCTAACTCGTCCAGCCATACTACTCTTTGCATGAGTCTTACCATGATCTCCCTCTTTCCTTGCTCAGAGAGCTTCTTGGTCTATCATCCTAGAGATCTTCATCTAATGTTATAGCCCAACTATGACCTCAAATAGTGTATTCCATGTTTTACGTCTTGGGAGACTTCTCGTGTTACCATAGTCGAGCTATGGTCTTACACATTATACCCCATGTTTATTGTCTTGGCGGACTTTCTCATGTTTATCATCCCGGCGGACTAACCCGTGTTTATTTACTCCGAGAGTCTTTAAACCTCTTCGAGGTGTTGCTCCATAGAGCCTGTATACTATCGTCATAGTGTCGCCCAATAGAGCCTACAGACTATCGTCACGATGTTGCTTTATGGAACCTATAAACCGTAGTCACAGTTTCATTTTAATGAGCTATTCGATATCATTCTGCCTCACATTTAACCTTGATACTCAAACACCGTAGTGCCCCTTCCGCATGGCCCAGAGTTTCGCACATCAAATTTGCAACCAACAACACCAGATTGATTAATCTAATTGAAATTCAATTTCTCTATCCATTCGCCCATTCCTCTATACATGAAAACCTACTCCATCTACCTCGTCATTGGCTTTCCCTTCGTACTCTACATATATAATGAACATGCATTTCACACAAAATAAGGTGCTACTTACAGTCACGCAGTACACCAAATATTCAAACACCGTAGTGTAACCACCAAATAATTAGCTACCATTCATTTAAACATTCACATAGTTTTACAAGGTTATCAATCTATAGCACACCTATCATCACTTTTATATACAATCATAGTTTAGGACACAACTTTGGATAACACGAAGGTAATTCAACCAAAAGCATAACATCATTGATCACCCGGAAGCAAGGAACTGGTCATCTTAGCTTGTCCAATCGTTAAAGTCTTCTTCATCATGGTAGCTAAGCATGACAATCATTGATCAATTAATTTGAAAGTATTCAACTTAAACCCATAATCTAATTTACAGAAACTCATTAATAGTTCTAGCCTTCTTTCGTTTCTCAAAATCTCTAGCACAAAAAGGTTAAAAAGCTTACCAGTTTCTCGATTTCTCTACATTCAAACTTCATTTCTTACAACATCAGCTCCATGCACAACCCTCTCAAGTTCTCCTCTTCTTCGAAGCAACCGAAGAAGACAACACCAGTAAGAAGAAAGTTAGTAAACATAATTGGGGAGGGATTTTCCTTCCTTTAAACTATCCTCGATTCACCTATATTTACAACTCTCGTACACGGTCTCCCAATCTCTTTTAGCCAATCATCGGCAATTATTTTGTCTCTCACTATAGAATCAACCGATTTCACCCTAACCAAACTAGAATTGGATCTTAACTATTTGCCCAACAGTCACAAACTTTTTCCCAAAATTCTTGGTAGAGTCCACCAACTTTCTATGCAATCAGTTTGGTCCCAAAATTCCTCTAAATTTGAGTCCTTAAATATATCCAGGTGGTACATATTGCATGAAATAAAAAACTAGTTCAAATATATATGGGTATGTATTTAAGAATTTTTATATATTTAGCATATATATTTTTTTTGTAATTTTTAAAATTGTGATACAAAATTGGTTTATAAATTTCTTTTATCATGGAAGGATTAAAAAAAAAATCAAGATTTACAATAAATATATTGTTTTGTGCGAAAACTTTGTTTCCAGATTTACTTCCAAAACAAATTCCAACATTTCCCAAGGTTACTTCCTGTGGGAAATAAAAGAGTGGGGGGTCATCAACCTTAGACATGGGCAAGCAAATTCTCCTCGAAAACTACCTAGTGGGTGAAATCCGTAAGAAGCCACACTCGGCCGAATTATTCAATGGCATAACTATACTATTAATATATTTCTTTCATTGATTTTATGTTAACGAGTAAATCCAACATTAACTCGATTAAGGAAATTATAAAAATATTTTTTATAATTAAATTAAATCATATTATTTGAAGGTATTTTTATTTTTTTATTTTAATAAAAACTTTATAAAATTATACATATTGTAGAATTTAAACCCATACTAATTGCATTAGTAAAATCTTAAAATTAGCACTTAACCAAAGTTTCATGTTGCCATGTTTTATACATTTTTATTTTAATATGCATAATTTATTATTTTGTATATCTATATTATTATTTAAGTTCTTGACTAAGTTGGTGCCATCCTCAACCAGGTCACCAACTCAGTTAGCAAGTTATGAGAATTGTCTTTCTATAATTAAAATAAGTAATATTATTCAAGGGTAATTTAGTTTTTTTCTCTTAAAAAACTAATAAAAATATACATACAGTGAGATTTAAACTCACACTAATTGCATTAATAAAACCTTTAATTCACCATTCAACTAAAATTTTTAATATTTTTATACATTTTAATTTTATTATGCACATTTTATTATCTTCATCAATTGCATATATTAATTATGTATTTGATTGAATTTGTGTCACAAGTTAACTTGATCCGGACTCAAGATTGATTAGTTTCAATAACGTATATATTTCGTGTGTTATTATTAATTAGTTTCAAACTATACATTTTATTATTTATTGTATGTGATTTTTAAACAGACATTTGTGCTCTAAATTTGTAATTTCTATACGCATACATGTGTTATAGGATTTATAGTATTAATAATGTTGTTAATTGAATTGGTGTCACAAGTCAACTCGACACTAACTCACAATTGATGAAAAAATCATAATAAATAATTGTTGTGCATTTAGTATTGTTTATCCGATATATTTATATGTTTAAATTTCGTTTTGCTCATAATTTAATCTAATTATTTTTATTTTAATATCATATCTATTTTATGTGTTATTATGATTAATTAGTTTTAAACAATGAACTTCATTATTTATTATATATTATTTTTAAACATATATTTATATTTTAAATTTGTAATTTTCACATACATACATATGTAATAAAATTTATAGTATTAATAAGGTATGAGCATCATCCTTAGCCCAAAGAGTGGGCGTCCAAGGCTTTTTGCATGAGGTGCAACACTCACGCCCCCAACCCATTTGGTTGGGCTCAGGAATGGGGCTAACCTTTATGAGTTATCTTGTCCCTGAAATGTCTATGAAATCTGCAATCCTTCCCAAATCCTCGCATTGCCGTTTTTCTAATTCTGTTTTATTAGGAACAAAAATCTTTTATCCAAAAAGGAAACATAATCAATATTACTCTTTTTATCCAAAAAAAAAACATTAATGCTTTCAACTTATATGTTAAGAAGTAGCTTATAGTATTTTGAACTTGAATAATCTTTTAATTTTTAATGTATTTATACTATTATTTAAGTGTGTTACAAGTCAACTCGACATCAATTTAATCATTAAAAAATATCAAAAATAAAAATTTAAATCATAAATAGATATATTACGTAAAAAGTGTTTTCGAATTTTTATACCTTTATATAAAATTTATTAAAAAAAATATTTGAACTTAATAAAAAAATTCAAATAGTAAGGATTTGAACCTATTTTTTTTTTGTATTTTAAATATTTCAACTAACGTTTCTTTATTGCTTTTTTTTTTTTCATAAAATACGTTAAAGAACCTAATTAAGTTGATGTTACCATTCAACTAAAACCTAACTTAGTTAGTAAATTACCAAAACCCATTTATTTAATAAAATAATAAATTTTATTTTGAGGCCATTTATGTCTTTATATTTTGATAAATCTAAAAATATATATACATACATGAGAATTGAGATTTAAACCTATACCGTTATGCATTTTACTATTTTAACTTTAACTTTTCAACGAAAACTACATTTAATTTTTATAATAAATTTATTATATAAATATTTTTACTCACACCATGAGTGTCACAAAATTTAATAGTCATGTAAACCTTTTAACTTTGACTAATTGTCAATTTTTTATGTCATGAAATTTAAATTAATAGATTACATGGTTTGTCGACCATGGTGCGAACTTCATTGGTGCAATCCACGTCGAACCAGAATATGAGACGTTGAATAAGTGAACGACAATTGTGTTCAATAGATGTTGCCACATCATTGATAAGTATTATAAACCTACTACTGTTTCAACAAGTCAGATACCAATAAGGAGAGATGACAACAAACGATTTGCCCTGTACTTTAAACATTTCCTCTTCTTATATGCAAGTTTCGGTGACTGCACTTTGAATATATCTGAAGTATCCTCGTTCACACAATTTCAGGTTAGCTTGGTTTAAAAGGAAGGTGAGATTTACAGTGGAGAAAATTAAATGGATAGTAGATATTGGGCTTGGTGCAAACAAGTGTTTACATATGATGGACAATAGAAAAGTAGATTCAAACAAATTTTTTTATATAAATGAAATAAAATTTTGATTAATTATAAAAATGATTTATTTCTCTAATTATATATGTAAATAACTTGAAATAAACAATAAAAGTTAGTAGAGCCAAAGAAAATAGCGGCATCAATATGCCACGTCAGTCACCAAAATAATTTTTTTTTTGTGGTGCCAAGAAGAATGACGCCATTTATATAAATACTAGGAAAATACTGCTATTTCTCAATAATGAGGCTTTAAAAAAAATCAAATTTTGGTTGGAGCTATTAAGTATGCCGCCACCACTTTTTTAATGTGTCAAGATATATTTTTTTGTTTTAAAAGAAATTATTTTATTAGGTGGCTCCAATTAGAATGTCTCACCACTTTATTTATCTTGTGCCATCCTTCTTTTGTTTTTTTAGTTTTTAACTTTTTTTAGTTTTATTATAGTTATTTTTAGTTTTTTTAAAAATTTTTAAAAAATATTTTATTAGGTGGAGCTAGTTGAACTCGTTACCGCAACAGGAGCAAGTCTACTAAGCAAGTTTCTTAGTGCTATTAAATTGTAGCTTTGATGCTGACGATATTGATGATCTCACCCATGTGGTTTGATTTGGGATTCCTTAAAACCTTCAAACATCCCGATGACCTAGGGAATCCCAAATAATCTACCCGTTGGCTGCAAAACCAATTTAAACCCATTATCGTCCTTGGAACATCCCGAAATAGAGCCTAGTCGGAATAGTGGTTTTGAGACCACAAATTCGACATTAAAATATTTATTTTATGATTATTATGAGGTTTAGAATATGAGAATATGCATGTGTTAGAGTTTCATGAAGAAATTCTTTGAGTAAAGTGTCATATTGGAAATTAGGGATTAAATTGAATAAATTGCAAAACTTGGATTCTAGAAGCAATTTGTATGAAATTGCTTTAGATTATTAATTAGAGGTCCTTAGACAATAATTTACCGAATTTATAAGTTTTTAGACAAAAATGGGCTTATGGATGAAATTTTAAAGAAAGGGCTTGTAACACCCCGTACCCGAGACCGTTGCCGGAGTAGAACACGAGGTGCTAACCGACTTAATTCATTTACTTTTACAGTCCATTTTAAAAATTTCTAGGCAGTTGGCTAACTGTGTCACTATCACCTTAAAAATCATATCTTGAGTTCTAAAACTCGAAAATCAGTTTCGTAATTTTTCCCTGAAACTAGCCTCATATGCCCATCTACATATTTTTTTCTAGAATTTTCGGTTGAGCCAATTAGTACAGTTTATTAGTTAAATTCTCCCCTGTTACAGGGTGCGACTACATTGCCCTTCATGCATTACGATTTGGATATCTCCCTGTACAGGGCTTCAATACTGATGCCGTTTATTTCTATAGAAACTAGACTAAAAAATTAATCTATGCATATATGGCATGACTTCTAATTATCTCTGGTTAATTTATAATGAATTTCCAAATTCGGAACAGCGAATCCAAAAACCGTTCTGGCCCTGTCTCACGAAAACCTAAATATCTCATAACATACTGTTCATATGATCGTTTCATTACTTTCCTATGAAAATAGATTCATCAAGGTTCGTTTACATAATTTATGCACTATTTAATTCCATTCCTACTATTTTTAGTGATTTTCCAAATCTACATCACTGCTGCTGTCAGCATCTGCCTTTAAGGTAGACTTTACCTATTTCATAGTTTCCATGATTCAACTAGCCCTTTTAGCATAAATAGCACAAATTATGATAGTGATTAACCATTCCCATGGCCAATCCTTGTTAAGCATATCCACACCTCTCAATAACCATATCCATACCAAATGATTATAACATTATGCTCAAACATATATAAGCCATTTTCGCATGGCTATCCAAAATTATACAAATCCAAAGGGTCCATGACCCACAACAAAAAGGGTAGTCCTATACATGCCATTTCAAAGTTCAACCAAAAGTATACCAAAAGGAGCTTTGATAGTGTGGGCGATTTCGACGTCAAAATCCCGAGTCCGATAGCTGAAGAACCAAAATCTATAAAACAGAGAATCAAAGAAACGGAGTAAGCATTAAATGCTTAGTAAGTTTTGAGCAAAGAATTTAGACACAACCAAAGTATAGCATTCATGTAGCTAAACAGATAATTTCATATGCACAAATTTTCAATATCATACTTACTTCACATTACCAACCCTTATATTCATACACAAAGATCAACTTAGCCAAAGGCCGGTAGCTCATTTATCAACTGAGCGAATACTTATTTGTAAGGGCTCAACTAATTCAAAGCACATACGAAACATACCTCAATGTTGGGATGTTACAAGCGTATTAACTGAAATTTTTACAGCAAGATCGTTCACTCCCGAATCACGTACCTTCAGAATTTAACCGGATATAGCTACTCGTTCAAATGCCTTCGGGACATAGCCCGGTTATAGTAACTCGCACAAATGCCTTCGGGACTTAACCCGGATTTAGTAACTCGCACCAATGCCTTCGGGCTTAGCCGGGAATTAGTAACTCGCACAAATGCCTTCGGATCTTAGTCCGGATATGGTCACTTAGCACAAAGCCTTCGGGACTTAGCCCGGACATCATTCGAATAACCATGCACATTTAACATTAAATCATGACACATTCGTATTTCATTTTCATTAGCAAAACTCAAACACAATACACTTATCACTCTTGCAATTTTGGCTCAATAGCCACACACAAAGAGCATGATTTTGATTTGCTTAAAACATGATGTAATCAAATCATAATTTAAGCTCTATTACTCAAGAACTTACCTCGGATGTTGTCGAACGATTTCGATGGCTATTCGACCACTTTTTCCTTCCCTTTATCGGATTTAGTTCCCCTTTGCTCTTGAGCTTAATTTAACAAATAAATTGATTTAATCATTTGAGCATCGAAAAGAGGAACTCAAGGTACTTAGCCCATATATAATTCATTAGACATCAAAGTCACATATGTACGGAATCATGAATCAAACTCAACACATTAGTTAGTATTCTCCTTAGCCGAATTTTCTAAGTCAAGATAAATCCTTCAATATGTTACCTATGGCCGAACAAACACATCAACCTATGTACTCATTCATGTGGCCGAATATGCATGTTTATGTTGAGGCCAATTATATACTTAATACCACACACAAATGGCATACATTTTACTAACTAATGCATTACATATTATAACTCAATACGCATCCATCATTTACTCCATAACTGAAACACCATCATATGAAAATATATACCTTGAGATATTATATATGTCATGCCAATACACCATGTGCAAACATATATATATATATGTGTAAGAGCCGAATCACAAGGTTGATTATAACCAAACATAAACATAAATCCAAAACACAAATCTTACCTACCATGCAATAAGCATAAATCATACTTATGGATATACCATGGCCGAATACATCACAACACCTTACCATTTCAATTTTGATCATGGTTAAACAAAGAACTTAATGTCTCACTCAAAATGCTAAACAGAAATCCAAGAGTTAATCAATCCACCATCACATGTATCATTAACAAGCTTCACATTTAGCATGCAATGACATTAACACAAAATCCACCTTGGTCGAATATCATCCCCATGACATAGCAAAGATTTGAACCATGGCTAATTAGAACTCAAGCTAGCAACTAAAAACATGCATGAATCTCATGGCACAACCTCAAACATACCTTAATCTAGATACAAGTATGGCCAAACCTCCTCCTAATCCTCTTCCAAACCAAACATGAAGCAAGAACTCCTTCCTTCTTCCTTAGAATTTTTGGCCAAAAGAAATGAAAAAGGATGAACAAATTTTTTTTCTTTTCTTCAACTCACGGCAATGGGGGGGGGGGAGAACACTCACACACATTCTTTCTTTTTCTCCATTTCTTTATTACCCATACTCCTTATTTTATTTTTCCTAACATACCTCACTAACATAACATGTTTGTGACATGTTTCCACTCATAGCATGGCCGTCCACTACTAATTAGGGGGGAAATTTGACATGCAAGTCCTCCCTTTTTATTACATGCACTATTAGATCCTTATAGATTAGCCTATCACATTTCAAAAGTGTTACACAAGTCCTACTAACTGAATTCACATGCAATCGACTAAATCGAAGCTTGAAATTTTCACACATTCATAATTACATATTCTAGACAATAAATATCACATTCAAACATTTCGGTGACTCGGTTTAGCGGTCCCGAAACCACTTCCCGACTAGGGTCAATTTTGGGCTGTCACAGGGCTTAAGGGTATTTTGGTTATTTGGCATTTTAATGAAATAAAATGGGAAAAATAAGAAAATCAGCTCATTTCTTTCATGTTGCTACCGAAAATTTGGGGTTCTCCATAGCTAGGGTTTTCAAGCTTTTCAAGCTTAATAGTAAGTGCTCCCAAGCCCCGTTTTTAATGTTCTTCGTATTTTCAAAATCCCGGTAGCTTTCTCTCTCTATTTCTACCCATAATTCATGCTAGGGTTCATGTTTAGAAATTTACCCATGCATAAGTTACTTGTATTTTGATGTTTTATGGAGGAATATGAAAGTTGGATGTGTGTTAAACATATTTTCCTAGGTGATTTTCATGAAAAACCCCTAAAAGGATCTTTTTGCAAAAGATGTAAAGTATGAGGTACAAATGTGAAATAATGGAAAAATGTGGGCTGCCATAAGAGTGAAAAGTGTTCGGCTAGGCTTGGGTAAGGTAGAAATAGCATGCATTTCATTATACGAGCCTAGAGACTAAAACGTAAAAATATGAAAGGTTAGGGGCAAAAAGGTCATTTGGATCGGGGGTGAAATTTAGACTTGAAAGGTATAATGTGAGGTGTTAATAATTTAATTTTATTGTTATAGACCCCGAGGAACAAATTTCAGAGGTCGATCGAGGAAAACGAAAAGTTTCAAAACAATCGAAACACGATTTCGAGACGAATACCAGGTAAGTTCGGATAACTTAAAGTAAACTTATAGTATGCTTAATTGCATGATTTATGAATGTATGGTAATTGCATTTGATGATGGTATGAAAATCTATGAAAAACATCCTTAATAATGACATGTTGATAAATGTTCCGATTGAGGTTGAAAAGGGAATCTGATGGATAAATCATGGCTTACATGACCTGAGATCCTGCATGTGTTGTAAAAAGGATTTAGCCCAGATGGGTAATCCGTCATTCTCAAATATAAAAAGGATCTAGCCCGGACGGGTGTTCCTTGAGTGATCGAGCCTCCCGAAGAATATGTATGCATTTTGGATTTAGCCCGGATAGGTAACCCGATTAGGGTCTGAATTTAGCCTGGACTGGTATTTTAGATTTGAGCTCATTAAAGGTGTTTGTCGCTCTAAGGGATTTAGCCTGGACTGGTAATCCTGACATCACCTTATGAGTTTAAATACGGGGGATTTAGCCTGGACTGGTAATCCCGCCGTAAGATGTGAGGTTCGCGGGAGTGCTTAAATGAGATGATCGCTCTTATGACTTGACAGTAAATGGATAATCCATCGAGATTTCCAAGAAACTCAATGGGATTAACATGAGATATAAAAATGAAAATACTGGACGATGAGCTCATCTAAGAAAAATTACATGGTGTATTATTATTGTGACTAACTTGTTGGTTGAGTGCATGTGATAGGGAAACCATTTCATTCTTGTTGGTATATTTGCTAAATATGGTTGTATGCTAATTACTTGGTAAGTTTAATTTCCAATTATTCAGGCTTACTAAGCATGTAAATGCTTATCCCTCTGGGAAAGACCTCGAGGACTCGTAAAGATTGGAAGACGGTTGGAGAATCAACACACTATGAATTAGTTCAGCTTTGGTATATAAATACTCTTATTTTGTTCAATGGCATGTATAGGGCTTTGGTTCATTTTGTGATATGTGTCATTTGAATTGCCCATATGAAAGCTTGTAAAAGTTTACATATCTTCTTGTATTTGGCCATGGAAATTGGCTTATTTTGAAGTAGGCTATGACCTGCAAATCTATGCATGTTTATGTTTACATAGAGTGGCTTGCCCATAATTGGCAATAAGTTACAATAATGAGCCAATCTTAAAGGAGTTAATGAGGCATGGAAAATCCTTAATACAAAGGAAATAACCTAACATGTATAAAACTGATGATATGAGGTTTACATGCAATGAGGTTTATCAAGGATATATATAAGTATATAATCTGGCCTTACTATGTATTAAGGTAACCTATAAGTGTGATTGGTTGATAGAGGGTGACCAAAGGCTTAGAAAACAGCCTACAATGTCCACACGGGTATACACACGGGCATGTGTCTAGGCCGTGTGTGACACACGGATTGCTCCCATGGGCGTGTGGTATGGCTGTGCGTCCCCTGCACCTAAAATTTTAAGCCAGTGTCGAGTATGGGCTAGACACACGGGCGTGTGTCTTGGTCGTGTGCCCCTAAATGTATGCTGACATCATAAATATAGAGTTACACGGGCTAAGGGCACGGGCTAAGGGCATGGGCGTGTCCTAAGCTTCACGGGTGTGTGTGACCACACGGCCCCACCTACACGGGCGTGTGACTTACTAAAGTAAGGAAATTTAACAAGTTGCCCAAAGTTTATCGAATATTCTCGGTTTTGTCCCGAACCACCCCGATGTATGTTTTAGGTCTCGAAGGCCTGTATAAGGGACGATATGCATGTGTTTGAAAAGTTTTAATTTTGGGTGAAATTCGATGACTCGTGTGACAACCCGAATTAGGGCCTAATCGGAATAGTGGTTTCGTGACCACAAATCCAAGATAGAAATAATTGTTTTATAATTATTTTGGGGTTTATGATATGATTTCATGATTTCGTGAAAATTTCGTGATGAAATTCTATGCATTGAGCGCTTAAGTTGAGATTAGGGACTAAACCGAATAAATTGCAAAACTCGTGTTTTAGAAGTTTTTAGTATGAAATTGCTTTGAGATGTTAACTAGGAGGTCTTAAATAGCAATTTGACCAATTCCTAAGTTATGGACAAAAGTTGGACATGGAGGGAATTTTTTTAAAAGTTTAGTAGTAAGGGCATTTTGGTCATTTGCATATTAAATGAAATAAAATGGGAAAAATAACACAAAATTGGTCATCATCTTCATTAGTTGCTGCCGAAATTTTCTCTCCTCCGTAGCTAGGGTTTCTTCAACTTTCAAGCTTCAAAGTAAGTGATTTCAAGCCCCGTTTTTTAATGTTCTTCACATTTTTTAAATCCTCGTAGCTCGGTTTACCTATTTCTACCATTATTTCGAGTTAGGGTTTATGTTTAAAAATTTAACCATGAATGATAGGCATGTATTTTGTTGTTTGATGGTATAATATGAATGTTTGAAGTTAGGAGAACGATCTTTTCTAAGCGATTTTTAGCGAAAACGAGCAAAACGGCATAATCGATAAAAATACCTATTGTTCATAACTATGTGTTAGAGTGAGAATTTGATGTTACCATAGAAGAGAAAAATGATCAGCAGGTCATTAAACATAAGAATAAGGGCTGAAATTAAATTTCCGAGCCTTGGGGAAAAATCGTAATTTTGTAAAAGTTAGGGGGCAAAAATGTAATTTTTGTATAATGTGATTTTTGGATTAAAATAAATATTTCGAGTGTTAAATGAGCTAAATATGTTGTTATAGATCAAGAAAGGCGTGGAATCGACCTCGAACGGGGGAAGGAAAAAGTTTTGGACTAAATTGTAAAATTTCCATATTTTGCACCGAGGTAAGTTTGTATGTAAATAATACATTAATTTCATTTACATTTTTATATTTCAGCCTATTATATATATACTAGCTGATGTTGAAGTATAAATTGACTATTGGAAGAATGGAAATAAGTAATAGAGAGAGAAATCCCGGTTGAACATTCAGAAAGATCGAATAAAATAGATGGAGCATAGCTAGGTCACATGTATGGTGCTGAGTGCACATCATGTGTACAAGAAAGCTACGAGATACTATGTAGTAGCTAGGTCACATGTGTGATACGGGATGTATCCCATGTAGACAAGAGAGCTACGAGAGAGATAAATGTAGCTAGGTCGCATGCGTGATTCCAAGTGAAGGACACCATGTAGACAAGAGAGCTACGAGACAAATTGGCTAGGTCACATGAGTGGTACTAAGTGTTCACCATGTGTACAAGAGAGACGAATTAAATGAAATATGATGGTGGGGCTGTGTGCTGAAACCATCAAGTATCGAGGATTAATCCGAATTGTTCAACGGGATGGCTTTGTGGTGACATTGTAATCATGGGCCTATACTCGTGATGTATGAAATGTGGTGAAAATGATTTGTGATATATATATATAAGTTAAAATGAGGTTAGTACAAAGAATGTGTGAAAGAGTGAAATTAGCATTAAAACTGTTTTGGACAGTAGCAGTGACGTGATTTTGAAAAATCACCAAAAATAGAAAGAATTTAATTAGAGGTTGAATGAGATGTGAAATTAAAGCTTAATGAGTCTATTTTCAAATAAAAGAAACAGAGCAAGCAAACGAATTCTATACTTTGAGATATTTACAATTGTGTGTGACTTGCTCAGGATGACTATGTGATCCCCTATTCCAACTTTGAAAACTCATTAAAAATTGTACAAAACAAATTAAGAAATATAGTTTATATGCCTAAATTCCTTATTGAGTCTAGTTTTAAATGAAATAGGTTTCATGGTTATTTGAATTGTGTACTGAGAGAAATTCAATTCGTAGTGAACAGAGGTCAGATCAGTTGAGCTGTGTAACAGGGGAAACTTTAACTAATAAACTGTACTAATTGGCAGAACCAAAAATTCTAGAAAAAATTAGTAAGAATTTTTATGAGTCTAGATTTAGGAAAATTTTACGGATTTGAATTTCGAGTTTCGTAACTCGAGTTATGATTTATTTAGTGATCATGATGCAGGAGGGACAGCTTGATCAAATCGGAGTAAATAGTAAAATTAAAAATATGATATAATTGAGTTATGTTGTAAACATATTAGATTCCTTATTTGTTATTTATATACTTATTTACTAAGCTATAAGCTTACTTTCTTTTCTCTATTTTGTCTTATAGTGTCATCCAGCTAGCACAGGAGTTAGAGATCGTTGAAGATCCACCCGCACTATCAATACTCTTGGTATTTAAACTCAACATTTTGAAATATGACATGTATAGTAGACTTAGTTATTTTGTTACATGTCATAATTGTCTAGGTTTAAAATATTAATTATAGTATCAAACTAATCATTTTGTACGAAGTCTTTGAAATTGGTTTGTATTGTTAATGACATATGTTATAATGATTCATGATAAAATTGCATGCCATATTTTTGTTTGGGTTTTATTTAATAGTATATACTATAATTTGTTAATACCTCGTACCCTGTTCCGGCGACGGATACGGGTAAGGGGTGTTACAACCCGATTTAGTGTGTTTGTGAATGTGTAAGCTCGGTAATGCCTCAAACCCTGTCCCGGTGTTGGGTACGGATGAGGGATGTTACAGTCCTAGCACAACCAACGGAAATACTTACATAACCAATTTGAACTCGTTACCGAATAAATAACTGGCATCCAAAAATAATCATTCAATTTACCGGTGTTGGAGGTCTATCGATTTATCGTAAAAAAAACCTACAAATTAAAAAATTTACTAAATAAACAAAAACACAAATACATAAAAAAAGGGCTCCTCATCTCTCTCCCATTAATCCTCTAACAAAATATAGTTAAAAAAACTCTTCAACTTATATTGATCTGCCAGTGGGGGTTATGTATAACTATTTGATCGCGCTAAAAAGAATGGCTCCACCAAATAAAATATTATTTTTATATTTAAATTAAAAAAAACAAGTTTACAAAAAAAATGTACAATACACTTGTGGCACCATTCTTAATGTCTCCACAAAATAAAATATTATTTTTATATTTAAATTAAAAAATCACATTAAAAAAAGGAACAATACACCAGTGGTGCCATTCTTAATGGCTTCACCAAATAAAATATGTTTTTTTTAATTTTTAAATTTGAAAAACAAAAAAAAATCCCTGACAAAATAGTGGTGCCATACTTAATGGCTCCACTAAAAAATAGATTTTTTAAAGCCCTCAATTACTGAGAAGGTGGCACCATTCTCCTTGGCACCACCAAAAAATAATTTTTTTTTATTTTGGGTGCTGACATGGCATGTTGGTGGCGGCATTCTCTTTGTCTCCACTAATTTTTACTGTTCATTTCAAGTCATTTACATATATAATCAGAAAAATGAGTCATTTTCATAATTAATCAAAATTTTAACGTCATTTTTATAAAAAATCCAAATTCAAACTCTTTTGAACCTAGGTCCGAAATACCCCTTTTTAGTTGAATGAGAAAGGTAAATGAAAGTAGTACATATCAAACAGAATGGGACGAGGGCTTCTTCCTGTTAAAATTGGAATTTAGTGAGCATTATCCGACGTTGGCCTCGGTGGCCACTTCTCTGAGTGGATTTTCCAACCTAATGTATTGGTGAAAGTTCTTGTATGCATTTCAATCTTATATTACTACTATGTAAGTACTTTCATCCATGGTTTTAGTTTTTAATATGTAATACCAATAACTCTATTCCATTAAATCATTTTTTGATATGGGAAACCTAAAATCACCTGGATCGGATGGTGATAATGACGCATTCTAAACAAGATCGCAAGTTTTTCCAAGTTGCGGATTTGGCCTACGACTCTAGACGAATTAAGGAAAACTTGGAGTTTGAAACAACTTAAAATACAAAAAAAATCCAAGCTAGATCTAAGAACTAAAAAGGGAAGCAATTAAAACAAGTAACAAAAAACAAAAACAAAAGATCTAAATTAAATATTAAAAACAATTAAATAAGAAAAAACTATGACGCCCCAAACCCAACTTGGATGGTCCAACCCGAATTTCAAGCATCACATTAACTATTGAGGTGACTCTCTATTTAAAACTTTACAAACCACACCAACCAAACGTACACACCACGCATTTGCAGAATATTTCATATATAAAATTAGACCTAAGTGCATGCTTTTCTAAATTAATCATTTATTTCACACAGTTAGAAGGTATATGGCTTACCTTAATACTCGGTAGTCTCCTTTAGCTACAAAAAATTGTTAGTTCATTTAATTATCGTCATATTAATCAAGTAATAAAACCATCCAAACAAGCAGTTAAGCAAGCAATTATAACGTTCAAAAATCCCCCCTAAAAAAACAAACAGTTCGTAATGTCTGTTTACAACCCATTGAAAATTTTATTTAAAATTTTTGAGTCTAATTCTAGTATTAAACCCTTGGAACGACCCATATTGCCTTCACTTCGGAGTTTAAAAACTCAACACACATACTTTTAAAAAAATGCCTTACGATGGATCACCAATTTGCCACCCTCTTCACTAACCCACGAACTGTTTATTTTCAAGGTAAAGTAAAGAGTGTGAGCTTGGAAAAGTTTAGTGAGTACACATGCATACAACACAAATATACACACTAGACATGTTAGGATTTAAACATACTTTAACGATTCACATATAACACAATTTTCATACTCAACACAGTGATATATTAGCAATTCGTGAATATGAAACATAGTCAAATTATATACTCATTAGATAAACGGATCTCCAAAACACATTACATGATTCATAAAGTTGTACTATCTCCATGTAAGTGTAGCACATATGCTCACACTCTCCAAACACACCACGCTATCTACAGTGAATGGAGTTATGCTCGACATTCCCTTATCTCTCTAATGCTATCTTCGGGCCACAATGCCCAACACATAATAAAAATGGTGAGTACTCACAATCCTATGGAATGCCAATAATATCCAACGGTTTCAAGTGTTCACATTGCCAACATATCTAATTAATCACATTTTATTACATAATATAATTGGCTTGCACTATTGTTGAGCTTGCTCTTAGCATTTCACAATAATATAATTTTATACTAATCAAAACTTGTGATATCATAAAACTCATAATTCACTTACGAGTTCATGCATGCATAAATGTGCACTATCAATAGAATTCTCATGTTATAAAAGTCCGCATTATATTATTTATTTTTATGTCCATTCGTAAGTACTACCTAACCATATATGAATATATATTATATATACATACTTATTTAGTGACCTTTGTCACACCAACTTTAGCATACATTAAAAGTCCCATATACATTTATATATATTAGATAATACAAAACCTATAACTACATATATATTATATATAATAAAACCTACACATATATATCATGCATAACAGAACCATGCATGTATGTGTACTATGTATATAGCATACCCATGCAAATATATTATATATAACACCCATGCACCCAAATATATATATTATATATAACACCAAAGCCCATTTATACTATATATAAATAAAAAAACCCTTATACGTATATATTATATATACACACACCTTTTAAATTTGCACAACAAGGATACTCAACAATTCAAACAAAATTACAAGAATTTGTACTAGGAAAAAGTCGAGGTTTACATACCATAAGTGGGGGTTTGAAAGCCTCACTTTGACTCTTTAGATCTCATAATTCATGTTAAAATATGTCATACAAATGCACTCACCCATAGCTCACCATGGCTTGTCAAACTAAACAACTTTATATTTGCCTTTATCCCGGTTTGTTGAGGCTCCACCAACGGTTTTAGCTTTGCACAAAAATATACATATTACTAAGCATTCAAAAACAATCTAACCTATCTCTTTGTGTTCATACAACGGCTTTCCACTCACATATTCTTATTCGACTTATTTCAAACAATCTATTTCCTTTAATTTCTTCTTTTTAACTTAATTAAATCCTTAATTAAAGATCTAGATCTTTCACTTTGTTTAATTTCTTTAATTAATATCTTTTCGAAAAAATATTGTTCATCCTTATTCTCTAAAGAAAACCATTTAATTCATAAAATTACTTAAAGATCTTGATAAGAATTTGTAAACCTCTTAATATCGTCAAGATATACTAAAAATCATTTTAAAAACATCTCTTAGCTCTTTATTATGAGATTCACCATTTTTATGTAAAAGATAGCTTTAACACCATGAATCTTTAATTTTCTTACTTAGTTTTATGAATATTCAAATTAAAAACACCAAATAAAAATTTAATACATAAGAAAGCAATAGATTTACCTTTAGTTTGAAAACCTCCATGAATTTGCATTATTGAGCAAAAACGAGCTAAATCTAGATGAGAAATTGGAGAAGAAATAGTGGTTTTCTTGCAAAATTGAAAGAATATAGACTGTTTGAATGCCAATAAAATATAAGAGATGCAAAAATTTTTGAGAGAAATTTTTTCAATTTTGATCTAATAAATTTGTAAAATGAAAAAGCATGGAGAGAAATTGGGAAGGCAAATGGCTTTTATAGCCAACTAATTTTTTTTTTTAAATTGGGCTATTTACCCTCTAAGACCTATCTTATTTCTCTCTTGTTCTAATAACTCCCTGTTTAATAACTAGTCTTAATTTACACATTTAACCTCTACTTTAACCGCTATTCCAATTAGTGTCTATTAATTTTTACTAATGCCCCAATTATTAATACCATTATTATTTTATTTAATTATTATTAATTTTACTATTATTAACTAATTATTTATTTTATCCTATTTTAGCTTCTACAACACAAAAGCTGATTTTTCTCCCGAGCCCACAATCTAATGCCTATTTCTATTAACCCATTTTTCAAGATGTCACAAGAGCAGAACAACAAGGAAACAAACAAGATAAATGGAGAAGATGAAAAGTGGCGTGTACAAATTCTAAGGAGCCTTGGAAATCAAATGAATCCACAACCCCTTCAAATGGCTCTTATTTCCTCTCTAAGAAAGAAAACTTGGCAAGAAAAAGCTTGAAGATGATTCCCACAATCTGAAAAGAATTTTAAAACTCCTTTAAAAGAAAACTTAAAAGAAATTCTTTAAAAGAAAACTCAAAGAGAATTTTATTAATTCAAAAGAGAAAAGTTGCTAAATGGATTATGTATTATATATAATGACAAGGCCTTTATATAGGCTAGTTTTGTACATTCAAATAAAACTCTCAACTTTATTGAAACTTTAATTAATCAAAACAATAAGAAGTTTTAAAGTAAGCTTTCTTGTTGACTAAGAAACATAAAACTCCTAAATAACTTAAAATACTTAAAAAATATCAAATTTCAAAATAAAAAAATAATGAACTAATAATACCTAATAAATATAATCTTGGACTCATATATAATAAAACTTAAGCTTAAAAACCGGACCCAATATGTTTTTAACTTGAATTAAAAGCACAAAACTCGTAATTCCTGTAATAATCTCTTCCAAAAATTTTGCTTGCATAGTCTTCATTAAAATGGTCATAACTTGAGCTCCGAACTTAAAATCAAGTGACTCAAGGTGCATTTCGAAGCTAAGAGATAGATCTTTGAACGCAACAAAGACATTTAACTCATAAATGCCTGGATCCTATTCAAAAAGTTGTCGTAAGTTAATTGATTTTCCAAACTTGAAAATTGACAACTTCGGTGAATAAAATTTAATAAATTTCACCCCATTCGTGCATATATCAAAATATCTATGTGAATTAGTCTATAAATTTATTAGTTTACAACTTTTAGGATTTTTTTATTTTATTTTTTTCACGAAAATGAAAGCAAAATTTGATTGCTTTAGGAAATATAAGGTATTAGGTACAATCATCAAGAAAAGATATTACATTTAAAGTCACACAGGGTGAACAAAATCATTGACCTTTATTTGCCAATAAATTATTTAAGCTATCATAGATTCTACTTCCGATCCTCAGATCAAAGAAATCTCATTCTCTTCTATCCCAAACAATCTAAGTTGCAACCCTTTCATTTTCCCCTTAACCGATATAATGATTTGTATGTCTATTGAATATGATCAGTTTGGTAGTTTTTACTTCATCGACGTCAGTTACTAGTGTACCAAGGATCATGGAAGAGAAGATACTCATATATGATCATGGTGTTATTTCAACCTATAACACTCCACACCCAACCCTGTCATTGGTTCCGGGTATAGAGCATCATAGCTTGACCCAATTAGAAGACACACCTTTCTACTTTTTAAAACCATTATCCATTTTAGCAGGTACCCCTTTCTACTAGAGTGAAATTTCTTAGTTTAAGACTATATATTTTTGGAACCAGAATTTTAGAACAAAAACTTACCACATTTAAAGATTTAAAGATGCATGGATTAACCTTGGGCAGTTGCTTAATTAACATCAATGAGTCACAATTAACATTATGCCAACAAGGCTTCCATTCAAAATGTGAAGTGTTCAAAATAACATTTCAATACAGATTAAAATTTTTAAAATGGTAGTATATAACAATTATCCTAGTACACCCAACAAATACATGTTAACCCCAAAAATAAGAAGGCTCACAAATGACCAAAAATCTGGTTGTATCCTTACAATCCCCATGAAAACTGGGTAAGTTCGTGTAACAGTCCGGTTTTAACCATAGTTGGAACAGTGGTTTTGAGACCATAAATCTGAGTCAGAGAAATGTTTAAATATTATTTTTTGCGTTTACGATGTGTGAATTAGCATGTGTGAAAGCTCGTATAAAAATTTGAATGTTTGTGCACTTAATTTAATAAAAAGGACCTAATCGCGTAAAATGTAAAAGCTATGTGCTAAATGTTAAAAGTGCCTATTTGACTTGGCTTTATAATTAAGAGGTCCTTATGTGGTTATTATTCCATTTACATGTATAATGGACATTTATAACCTTAATATATGTGAATTTATAATGATTTAATAAAAGGGCAAAATTGTCATTTAGATTATATGTTAATTAAAATAAAACAAAAGCTTAAAATAAGCTCATTTCATGCTCATGTTTTCGAAATCATCAAAAGAAAAAGAAAAGAAATACAAGCTAGGGTTCGGCCTTGATTTTCATTGATTAAGGTATGTGTTTTGATCAGTTTTTGATAATTTCTAAGTTTTTGTAATCGTTGCTTCATATATTATCAAGCCCATGCCTCAATTTCTGATTTTGATGATGATTTTAAAATGTGCCATGGATGAATTCATGAGCTTTATGTGGTTAAATGATGAAATATGAAAGTTTGATGTTGGGTTTACATGTTGTCTTTAGATTTTTGATGAAATTAAGTAATTTGGGCTAAATTGTAAAAATGTTATTTTGGGGGACTAAAATGTGAAATAAATAAAATGTATGGACTTGTATGAGAACTATGAAAATTCGACTAAGCTTGCGTACAAGTAAATTATGTGTATTTTGTGATTTTGTGAATTAGGGACTAAAGTGTCAAAATGTGAAAATGCGAGGGCTAGTTTACAAAATGCCCTAAATGTATGTTTGTGGATTGAGTTGAATGACTTGGTGAATAAAAGGGTTAATTTTGAATACATATAGATCAAAAAAAGAGGAATTTGGATTTAGACCGAGGAAAGTCAAAGATAATCAAGTAGACTATTCAAATCGAAAATTTGAGTACAAAGTAAGTTCGTACGGGATAAATGATATTATAGTCATCTTTTAATGCTTTGATGATGCATGGATTGTATAGATGTTTTATTATGGTTTGTGTAAGTGGATAAATCGAAGGTGTTCGGCACTAAGTGTGCGATTTGAAATAGTTGCAGTTATAAATAGCACTATGTGTGCGAAATGGAATAGCTTCAGCTATATGAGACACTAGGTGTGCGATACTGAGGTAGCTTCAGCTATTTGAGATGTCACTAAGTGTGTGGAATCATTTTCACTTCGGCTAATCATTAAAGCACTAAGTGTGCGAATTCTTTAAACTTGGAATGACTTTGGAAAGAATAATGTATTCGAATGAAAGGTAAGAATGAAAATGAATAAATACAGAAAGGATCAGGTATGTACAATACCTAGGTGGTAGATGGAATTATGTATATGAAGTTAGTTGAATTGGTATAAACATATGAATTGTGTTGGCATAAAATTGATAGGTGAATTGAAAATTTATAAGTGCTTATATGTTGATGTTTTATATTTATAAACTGTTGATGATTTTTGGTGCGCACTTACTAAGCTTTTGAAAGCTTACTTTGTGTATGTTTGCATTGTTTTATAGATATTGAAGCTTGAGCTTGGAATATATTGATAATGTTAAGGTATGATTAATGTATGTTTTGGAATAGAGAATGGCTGAAATTGGTGTACAAAATATGCTTCGTTTTATGTTTGTAGGTTTGACCCAATTGGGGTGGCAAGTTGGCTATTCAAATGACCTATTTTTTGTCCACACGGGTATGGACATGGTTATGTGTCTCAGCCGTGTGCGACACACGGCTATGTTGCACGATCGTGTGTCCCTAAGGTATCCTACAATTATAAGTCAGGCTCGAGCACGGCCAAGGCACACGGGTGTGTGGATAGTTGTGTGGCCCAATTTAGATTCGACCACGGCCAAGGCACACGGGCGTGTCTTGTGGTTGTGTGAGCAAGTCAGTATGTATGCCCTATATTGATACGGCCTAGATACATGGGCGTGTCTAATCCGTGTAAGGCACATGGCCTATTCACATGGGCGTGTGACCTGTACTTGTTTGAAAAATGTTTAAATTTTGGAAAAAAAAAATTATATGCTCGGTTTTCTCCCGACCCCTTTCTAATACATGTTTAAGGTCTCGATGACCTATATAAGGGACTCTATATTGATGATTGATCTTTAATGCTTCGATGCTTATGAAATGAATGTTAATGTTCCGATTTTGTCTGGTAATACCTTTAATGCTAGTTCGACAACGGATACGGGTTAGGGGTGTTACATTTTATTAGTATGAGAGCTATGGTTTAGTTAGTTTTAGGACTGCCATAGCATATGTGAGTCTAGCTATACATGCCATAATTTTTTAACTGCAATAGTGTGATGAATCTTGACATTAGAATGTGCTTTTATATAGCAAATGGATCCTGAAAGAGCCATAGCGAACGATGTCGAAAGCAATGTGCCTACTCCCGCTCAAGAGACGGTGCCATCTGATTCTCGACCGGTTACGAGTAGCCGTGATGGTGAGGCTAGACAAGCCTTGTATCAGATGATGAATGATTGGTTCACTCAATATATTAGAACCAATCCGGTTGTACAACAACCTCCACCCCCAGTTAATCCTCCACCAGTTCTTGCTGTGCCATCAGTGAATTCGATTCAGTTAAGTAAGCCACCAGTCGATAAGATTAGAAGGTACAGAGCCGAAGAGTTCTGTGCTACAACCAATGATGATGCTGAAAAAGCCGAGTTCTGGTTAGAGAACACGATAAGAGTATTTGATGAATTATCTTTGAATTCCAAAGAATGCATAAAATGTGCTATTTCCCTTCTGAGAGATATGGCGTACCATTGGTGGAAGACTTTGACATCTGTGGCTCCGAGTGAACTGGTTACTTGGGATTTCTTTCAAGCTAAATTTCAGAAGAAATATATCAGTCAGAGATTTATCGATCAGAAATGTAAAGAGTTTCTTGAGTTTAAACAAGGCCGTATGTCTGTCACAGAATACGAACGAGAATTCGTAAGATTAAGTTAGTATGCTTGTGAATGTGTATCTACGGAAGCAATAATGTGAAAAAGATTTGAGGATGACTTAAATGAAGATATTTGTCTGTTAGTCGGGATTCTAGAAATCAAAGAACTTGTTGTGCTTGTTAAAGGAGCATGTAAAGCTAAAGATCTTGGGAAAGAGAAAAGAAAAGCTGATTTTGAAGCTAGAGAGGTACGAAAGAGATCATCAGGCAAGTCATTTCAGTCTGCAACAAAGAAATTTTGATATGATAATAGTCGTTCAAATGCTAATGTGGGACATTCAAATAGAGATCGTACTAGATCGTATTCGAATTTCAAAGCTCCAGCTACGTCTGTTGCCTGTGTTGGTAATGTAAAGAATGAAAAGCTTGAGTGTAATCAATATGGGAGAAGACATTTGGAGAATGCTGGGGAAAAAGTAATAACCGAGCTTGTTATAGTTGTGGTTCACGAAATCATTTTATAAAAGATTGCCCTGATTTAGCTAAAAAAGATAATGTTCAGAATCTGACGCCAAGTGGCAACACTTCGCGTGGTAGACATCCCAGAAGTACGGGAAATGTAAGTGGTAGTCAGAGAGGGATAAAATATACAGCTGTTAAATTCGAGGCTCATGCACATGCTAGAGCCTATGCTATCCGAGCTCGTGAGGAAGCTTCATTTCTAGATGTGATTACGTTACATTAATTCTTTATGATACTTCTGTGATTGTTTTGATAGACCCTGGATCAACACATTCATATATATGCATAAACTTAATGAACAATAAGACTTTGCTTGTAGAGTCTACTGAATTTGTAATTAGAGTTTCGAACCCTTTAGGCAGATGTGTTTTGGTTGATAAAGTCTGCAAGAATTGTTCGTTAATGTTTCGAGACATTTTTTTTTCGGCTAATCTGATGCTGTTACCTTTTGATGAATTTGATATAATTCTAGGTATGGATTGATTAACTTTGCATGATGCTTTTGTAAACTGCAAACGGAAAACTATTGATTTGAGATGTAAGAATGATGAAATAGTTAGAATTGAATCTAGTGATTTGAATGGATTACTTGCTATGATATCTTCGATGAAATCTTTGAGTATTGTGAGAAAAGGTTCTGAAGCCTACTTTGCTTATGTGATTGATTCAAAAGTGTCAGAAAGGAAAGTTGAATTAGTGCCTATTGTTTGTGAGTTTCCTGATGTGTTTCCTGAAGAACTTCTGGGATTACCTCCGATACGAGAAGTTGAATTTGGTATTGAATTAGTTCCTAGAACTACTCTGATTTCGATAGCACCAAATGTAACGCCCCGTACCCGAGACCGTTGCCGGAGTCGAACACGAGGTGTTAATGGACTTAATTCATTACTTAAACAGCTCATACAATTCATTTTAAAATTTCCAGACAAGCTGGCTAACTGCATCACAGTCTCTTTAAAAATCATATCTAGAGTTCCGAAACTCAAAATCCAATTCCATAAATTTTTCCTGAAACTAGACTCATATATCTATCTGGTAATTTTTTTCTAGAATTTTTGGTCAGGCCAATTAGTACAGTTTATTAGTTAAAGTCTCCCCTATTTCAAGGTTCGACTACTCTGATCTCCGTGTATTACGAATCAGATATCTCCCTGTACAGAGTTTCAATGACTATTTCGTTTGTCTCTAATAAAACTAGACTCAATAATGAATCTGTACATATAAAGCATGACTTCTAATTATCTTTGTAAAATTTATGGTGAATTTCCAAATTCAGAATAGGGGATCCAGAAATTGCTCTGGCCCTGTTTCACAAAAATTTAAACATCTCATAAAATATAGCTCATATACCTGTTTCGCTTCTTCCATATGAAAATAGACTCATCAAGCTTCGATTCCATAACTTATTCATTATTTAATTCCATTTCTACTATTTTAGTGATTTTTCAAATTCACATCACTACTGCTGTCTGAATCTATTTTATGGTAAATTTTACCTATTTCATGGTTTCCATGGATTAGCTAGTAATTTGACATACATAACACCAAATATGATCATGATTAGCCATTCCAATGGCTAATCATTACCAAGCATTTCCATACCACTCAATAACCATATCATAAGACCATATATACAAAATGATTATAATGCTATAATGCCACACTCAAAATATGCAAGCCATTATGCCAAGATGGTATACGGATAGTGTAAGCATGCCTCCGATCATTCCCGTTTTCCGAGCTGGCTTGTCAACACTACAAGGAATGAAACGGAGGAAGTAAGCATAAATGCATAGTAAGTTCACATGCAAATAGCAAGTAACATAACCATATAAGCAAACATAAAACATCATTTGCATAATCATCACCAAGACATTCATATCACATTTTCATTTATCATCTTACCATATTGTTGTTATATCAAGTTTTCAACCCGAGGGTTAAGTACATACCTGTTCAAAGTATCCATTTCACAACACTTACCAATACGTCCCTTTCATCTTGAGTATTCCTCCATTTGAGTAGAACTTTACCCGTTGAACACATCGGAATATAATTCGGATACATGGAAAGTTTGCACATAAGTGCTACATATGTAATCAAGAAATCATGCAACCCGCCCCTAAGTGAACTCGAACTCAACTCAACGAGCTCGGGCGTTCGCATCCATAAATGAACTCGGACTCAACTCAACGAGTTCGGATGCCTAGTTACATCTCACGAACTCGGACTCAACTCAACGAGTTCGGACATTTGCATCCATAAGTGAACTCGGACTCAACTCAACGAGTTCGGATGCTCAACCATCCTAGTGACATGTCACTTGTATCCTAATCTATTCCTAAGGTTCAAACGGGCTTTTTCCCTCGATCTCACATTTGCTGTCTTCCATGGAATATCAGAATCGATACTCGGTAGCAATTCATATTTATCAAGTAGTAAACATAATTTGCATATTACTCAACATTAACCACAAAGCAAAATATTTCACGATAAAAAAAATCAGCATATCATCATATCATTTAAATAACACAAAAACATTTAAAATAATAACTATATTACCAACATTTACATATGAACTTACCTCGTATGCGAAAATGGCTACTTTTACCATTTCGTCCACAACTTGGTATTTTCCCCATTTTAGCCCGAATTTTAGTTTTCCTTGCTTTATCATTTAAAATATAGTCTAATTAGGACTCACATTATTCAAATTGACCCAAAATCATATTTTGGAAAAATTACAATTTTGCCCCTAAACTTTGCATATTTACACTTTTTCCCCAAAGCTCGTAAATTAAACTGCAGCCTATTTTATTATGTTTTATGACATGCTGATCATTTTTCCCTTCTATGGCAACATCAAATTCTCACTCTAACATGTACTTATGACTATTAGGTATTTTTACCGATTAAGCCATTTTGCTAGTTTTCGCTTAAAATCGAGTAGCACAAGTTGTCTAACATAATTTAAAACCCCATATTCTATCATAAAACATCAAAATACACAAATTTCACCTATGTGTATTTTTCCAAATATAAACCCTAGGTTGAATTATTGCTAGCATAAGCTTAATCGAGCTTCCGAGATTCCAAAAACGTAAAGAACTTGAAAAACGGGGCTAGAATGGACTTACAATCGAGCTTGGAAGTTTGAAAAACCCTAGCCATGGTTTCTCCTTTCTATATTCGGCCATGGGGTTGAAGATGAGCAAAATTGGCTTTTAATTTTGTATTTTAATTCATTTTACCCCTAAATGACCAAAATGCCCTTACTACTAAACTTTCCAAAAATTCCATCCATGTCCAATTTTTGTCCATAGACTTAGAAATTGGTAAAATTTCTATTTAAGACCTCCTAATTAATATTTCAAAACAATTTCATTCTAGAAACTTCTAGAATACAAGTTTTGCAAATTATTCGATTTAGTCCCTAATTTCAATTTAAGCACTTTATGCATAAAATTTCTTCACTAAATTTTCACACAATCATGCAATCATATCATAGACCTTAAAATAATCATAAAATAATTATTTCTATCTCAAATTTTGTGGTCACGAAACCATTATTCCGACTAGGCCCAAAATCAGGATATTACAACTCTCCCCCCATTTAGGGATTTTTGTCCCCGAAAATCTTACCAGAAAAGTGGTCTTCACTTTTAATCTCATATTCGGTGCCGAAGAACTTGCACTTAGACTGTACCTCCAATACATCTCTTCAATTTCTTATATGATCTAAAAGCTTACAGTCTCAACTCTCAACTGTTCTTAAATTTTCAACCCTTCTCAGTTTCCCATGATATCATGACATAAAACCCGGATCTCAACTTGATTTAATGGAGACCGGAATTCCAAGAAATCCAACAATCAAAGAGACCTGAAATTCCATGAATCTGATAAGTAGGAATTCATTCAATATAGATATGATTTATAGATCTCACCAAACATTTAACAATAGGATACATCACATTTTCCTCTTTCCGCTATGGAAATAATTCTGATATTGCCTCAAGAATAATCCTTCTCATTTCCATCCCAATATCAACACTGACAAGGATAATTTTGATAGATCCCAATGCTCGGCTTTAACCCCTTTAACAACTCCGATTTTATGTAACATCGAATGCTCTAAACTATCACATTACCTCACTGTCTTGAAACACATCACAAACTATTACTGAAAGTCAGGAAGTCTTTGCTCAATGTAGACTAGTCTAGTTCAGACGCTTCGGTTACCAATATTCTCATCTATCCGAACGCTGTCAACATGTAATAAACTTTTCAGCTTTCACAAGATGGAAACCTTATCATTCGTAGTGACTTAAACTAATATTCAACTCTTTCTAATAAATATACACTTCTCGTTCAAACTATTTACTCTTTTATCCGTACAAAATGAAATTCTATTATCAGACTTGGGAAAAATAATCCTGACATAATTGTCACATGAAATCTTTCAAATAAATAATTTACCATACCGACTGAAACTCGTGCTTTTATCACCTATGCCTTTACTGATGTCAAATCCTTACACAGAAATTAGAAAAAAATCCTAATACTAAAATCACCACATTACCAAGATCAAATTAGAAGTATAGTCATATTTGACATGATTATGACGAGCTGAAAAACCCACTTCGAACATGAGTCGTAATTGACAAATTATGGAACAAAGATAACAAGAAAACCGAATAAAGAAATCCAATATAGAGAAACCTGGAATAAAGAAATCCAGAATAAAGAGATCCAGGATAAAGAAACCCAAGATACGATACTATGCCGGAGAATCGAAAACCAAACTCATAGAGAAAATACGGAATACCTCGATAATTCTTCAAAGAAAGAAAGTCCAGAAGAAAACATCATTTAATCCCACTAAAATCAAATATAACAAGATCAATATATCTTCCCATACATATATATCAGATGAAGCATCAAGTAAAAGAAACAGAATCATAATATCATACGTATTCTCTCATCAATTCTTATCAGACGAAATGAAATAGAATACCCGATGAAATAGAGCAATATAAATTATAAACCAGTCAGACTACCAATGCTTTCATCCAACACCAGAATTAGAAGACATTCCCATATAACAAGAATTTCTTCAGAAGATCAATAGCCATAGAAATATTTCTGAGAACGGGTAAACACATAGAACATCTCAAAAGAGACTGCTAAATCTGTCTAGTCATAACTGTCACACTTAGATAGTTCACATTTCAAATATCATTTCCCCAACTAGTTTTGCCATCACAAAATTCATATTAAACCATTCACTAAAGAAGGTCAGTTCTGAATAAATTTTGATTTACACTTTCCTCGACCTTGCACCTGAGTAATTCGATTTACCAAAGAGAATTTCCTTCTCTAACTGGGACAGTGCATAATTCCAATAATCTTTATATCAATCCGATACTTTACTGGCTCTGACTTTACTTATCAGCTCATTTTCAATCTCTGATCATACTTATAATTATTCTATCACTGAACTCTTTGGGTTCTCAACCGGAAACTTATTCAATACAAATCTCATGAAATTCCATTATAAGTACCACTTCGGTAAGGGGGAGGGGTTGTAGGACCTCTGACTCGACTTTCTTATACATACACATATGACATAACTCCCATCATCATAGCAACATCATCAAAATCATGTCATTCATTCAGGCAATGCAACATTCATGTTGGCTTACACAAATTTTCCTATTGTCCATTTAGACAATATACTTATGCATACATTCTATGTTTTCTAGATAGCTTTACTTATCCATTCATATAATTAAATTAATTCATGCTCATGACATCATATAAGGCCAAACAAACATAGATATTTGCATCACAATTACAACATTCATTTCGTGCATCATCATGTACATATCATTACAATCATATAATTCAGTCCAACAATTTAACATAGATAAGTTCATTCCATTATAATCCTTTATCTCATAAAAATTATATATCATTAGCATTCATCAACATTAGACGACCAAATCAAGACAAGGACATTTTCATTCGTATCATAATATTATGACTTTTATTCATACCTCTACTACTTTCTATTTATTCCATTCATCTTATCAAGTAAGCCACATACACTACATCATATGAGCATTAAGCAAATATGAATATTTATCACATACGTATCATAAACTTTTATTCATACTTTTCTGAACCGAGACTTATCATAATCATAATTTTACTCAAATACCTTCACATAACATTGAACATGGTCGGCGCAGCTCGGTTGGAGAGTACCCTATCTAAATAAGACAGTACTCATACGCGTCGGAAGACATCATACTATCACAGATCAGTGGCATGTATAGCTAAACTTTTACACATGCTAGGTTAGTCCGAGAACCGACTAAACCTACTCTAATACCACCAAATGTAACGCCCCGTACCCAAGACCATTGCCGGAGTCGAACACGAGGTGTTAACGGACTTAATTCATTTCTTAAACAGCTCATACAATTCATTTTAAAATTTCCAGACAAGCTGGCTAACTGCATCATAGTCTCTTTAAAAATCATATCTAGAGTTCCAAAACTTGAAATCCAATTCCATAAATTTTTCCTGAAACTAGACTCATATATCTATCTGGTAATTTTTTTCTAGAATTTTTGGTTAGGCCAATTAGTATAGTTTATTAGTTAAAGTCTCCCCTATTTCAAGGTTCGACTACTCTGACCTCTGTGTATTACGAATTAGATATCTCCCTGTACAGAGTTTCAATGACTATGTCGTTTGTCTCTAATAAAACTAGACTCAATAATGAATCTGTACATATAAAGCATGACTTCTAATTATCTTTGTAAAATTTATGGTGAATTTCCAAATTCAGAACAGGGGATCCAGAAATTGCTCTGGCCCTGTTTCACAAAAATTTAAACATCTCATAAAATATAGCTCATATACCTGTTTCGCTTCTTCCATATGAAAATAGACTCATCAAGCTTCGATTCCATAACTTATTAATTATTTAATTCCATTTCTACTATTTTTAGTGATGTTTCAAATTCACGTCACTACTGCTGTCTGAATCTATTTTATGGTAAATTTTACCTATTTCATGGTTTCCATGGATTAGCTAGTAATTTGACATACATAACACCAAATATGATCATGATTAGCCATTCCAATGGCTAATCATTACCAAGCATTTCCATACCACTCAATAACCATATCATAAGACCATATATACAAAATGATTATAATGCTATACATGCCATACTCAAAATATGCAAGCCATTATGCCAAGATGGTATACGGATAGTGTGAGCATGCCTCCGATCATTCCCGTTTTCCGAGCTGGCTTGTCAACACTACAAGGAATGAAAAGGAGGAAGTAAGCATAAATGCTTAGTAAGTTCACATGCAAATAGCAAGTAACATAACCATATAAGCAAACATAAAACATCATTTGCATAATCATCACCAAGACATAATCTTACCATATTGTTGTTATATCGAGTTTTCAACCAGAGGGTTAAGTACATACCTGTTCAAAGTATCCATTTCACAACACTTACCAATACGTCCCTTTCATCTTGAGTATTCCTCCATTTGAGTAGAACTTTACCCGTTGAACACATCGGAATATAATTCGGATACATGGAAAGTTTGCACATAAGTGCTACATATGTAATTAAGAAATCATGTAACCCGCCCCTAAGTGAACTCGGACTCAACTCAACGAGCTCGGGCGTTCGCATCCATAAATGAACTCGGACTCAACTCAACGAGTTCGGATGCCTAGTTACATCTCACGAACTCGGACTCAACTCAACGAGTTCGGATGCTCAACCATCCTAGTGACATGTCACTTGTATCCTAATCTATTCCTAAGGTTCAAACGGGCTTTTTCCCTCGATCTCACATTTGCCGTCTCCCATGGAATATCGGAACTGATACTCGGTAGCAATTCATATTTATCAAGTAGTAAACATAATTTGCATATTACTCAACATTAACCACAATGCATAATATTTCACGATAAAAAAATCAGCATATCATCATATCATTTAAATAACATAAAAACATTTAAAATAATAACTATGTTACCAACATTTACATATGAACTTACCTCGATGCGAAAATGGCTACTTTTACCATTTCGTCCACAACTTGGTATTTTCCCCATTTTAGCCCGAATTTTAGTTTTCCTTGCTCTATCATTTAAAATATAGTCTAATTAGGACTCACATTATTCAAATTGACCCAAAATTATATTTTGGAAAAATTACAATTTTGCCCCTAAACTTTTGCATATTTACACTTTTGCCCGAAAGCTCGTAAATTAAACTTCAGCCTATTTTATTATGTTTTATGACATGCTGATCATTTTTCCCTTCTATGGCAACATCAAATTCTCACTCTAACATGTACTTATGACTATTAGGTATTTTTACCGATTTAGCCCTTTTGCTAGTTTTCGCTTAAAACCGAGTAGCACAAGTTGTCTAACATAATTTAAAACCCCATATTTTATCATAAAACATCAAAATACACAAATTTCACCTATGGGTATTTTTCCAAATATAAACCCTAGGTTGAATTATTGCTAGCATAAGCTTAATCGAGCTTCCGGGATTCCAAAAACGTAAAGAACTTGAAAAACGGGGCTAGAATGGACTTACAATCGAGCTTGGAAGTTTGAAAAACCCTAGCCATGGTTTCTCCTTGCTATATTCGGCCATGGGGTTGAAGATGAGCAAAATTGGCTTTTAATTTTGTATTTTAATTCATTTTACCCCTAAATGACCAAAATGCCCTTACTACTAAACTTTCCAAAAATTCCATCCATGTCCAATTTTTGTCCATAGACTTAGAAATTGGTAAAATTTCTATTTAAGACCTCCTAATTAATATTTCAAAACAATTTTATACTAGAAACTTCTAGAATGCAAGTTTTGCAAATTATTTGATTTAGTCCCTAATTTCAATTTAAGCACTTGATGCATAAAATTTCTTCACTAAATTTTCACACAATCATGCAATCATATCATAGACCTTAAAATAATCATAAAATAATTATTTCTATCTCAAATTTTGTGGTCACAAAACCACTATTCCGACTAGGCCCAAAATCAGGATATTACATCCGTATAGAATGGCTCTGACGGAATTAAAAGAATTAAAGTCTTAGTTGCAAGAATTGACTTGTAGAGGGTTTGCTAGACTGAGTTTCTCACCTTGGGGTGCTCCTGTTTTATTTGTGAAAAAGAAAGATGGTACGATGAGAATGTGTATAGATTATCGTCAGTTGAACAAAGTGACTATTAAGAATAAGTATCCACTGCCCTGAATTGATGATCTGTTTGATCAATAGAAAGGAGCTGCTATGTTTTCGAAGATAGATTTGGGATCAGGTTATTATCAGTTGAGAGTAAAAGACTCAACATTCTGAAAACTGCTTTTCAAACGAGGTATGCCCACTATGAATTCTTAGTTATACCTTTCGGATTGACTAATGCACCTGCTATTTTTATGGATTTGATGAATAAAATTTTCAAACCGTATTTAAATCGATTTGTTGTCATTTTCAATGATGACATATTGATTTATTCACGAGATGAAACCAAACATGTTGAGCATCTGAGAATAGTGCTACAGACTCTGCGAGATAAATAGTTGTACACAAAATTTAGCAAATGTGAATTCTGGTTATGAGAGGTTGGTTTTTTGGGTCATATTGTATCAACATTTAGTATTCGAGTTGATCCGAACAAAATTTTAACTATTTTGGAATGGAAGCCTCCGAGGAATGTCTCTGAAGTCCGCAGTTTTCTAGGACTTGCTGGTCATTATAGACGATTCGTAAAAGGCTTTTTGATGATTACAACTTTGTTGACAAAGCTACTTCAGAAAGATGTTAAGTTTGAATGGTTTGAAAAGTGTCAGAATAGCTTTGATCAGTTGAAAACGTTATTGACCGAAGCCCCGGTATTAGTGCAGCCTAAATTGAGAAAATAATTTGTGATTTACAGTGATGCTTTATTGATTGGACTGTTTGATGCAAGGAGGCAGAGTCATTGCTTACGCTTCAAGACAGTTGAAGCCACACGAAAATAATTATCCGACACACGATCTTGAGTTAGCGCAAATTGTGTTTGCTTTAAAGATTTGGCCCCACTATTTGTTCAGTGAGAAATGTCATGTATATTCTGATCATAAGAGTTTGAAATATCTGATGGCTTAGAAAGATTTGAATCTACTACAGAGAAGATGGTTAGAATTGCCAAAAGACTATGAACTTGTGATTGATTATCATCCGGGAAAAGAAAATGTTGTTGTTGCTGCTTTGAGTCAAAAATCATTGTTTGCTTTGCGTGCTATGGATGCTCATTTGGTTCTGTCCAATATTGGTTCAGTTTTAGCTGAATTAAAAGCAAGACCTATGTTTTTACAGCAGATTATCGAAGCTTAGAAGACTGATAATGAGATTTTAACAAAATGAGCTTAGTATGACTTAAAATCTGAATCAGAATTTAGAGTTGATAAAGATGATGGTTTGAGATTCCGAGATCAAATTTGTATTTCGAAAAATCCAGAGTTAATTCAGATGATTTTGAATGAAGCTCATAACAGTTGGTTATCTGTGCATTCTGGAAGTACGAATATGTATAATGATTTAAAACAGTATTACTGGTGGTCTGGAATGAAAAGAGATATTTCTAACTTTGTTTCAAAATGTTTGATCTGTCAGCAAGTTAAAGCTGAACATCAAGTACCATCTGGTTTGTTACAATCGATTATGGTTCTGGAGTGGAAATGGGATCGAGTGACAATGGACTTTGTTTCGAGTTTGCCCCTGTCTCCGAGAAAGAAATATGTAATATACGTTGTAGTTGATAGATTGACAAAATCTGCCCATTTTATTCCGGTTCGATCCGATTACTCGTTTGATAGATTAGCTGAGTTATACATTTCTGATATCGTGAGATTGCATGGTATGCTATTGTCTATAGTGTCAGACAGAGATTCAAGATTTACATCATGATTCTGGAAGAAATTACAAGATGCTTTCGGTACTAAATTGCACTTCAATACTGCTTTTCACCAGGAAACGGATGGTCAATCCGAGCAGATTATTCAGATACTTGAGGATATGTTGAGATGTTGCATTCTTGAGTTTGAAGGTACGTGGGAATAGTATTTGTTTTTGATTGAAGTCGCTTATAATAATAGTTTTTTGTCGAGCATTAAAATTGCACCGTACGAGGCTTTATATGGTCGCAAATGCCGTACACCTTTATATTGGACTGAGTTCAGTGAAAATAAGATACACGGGGTTGATTTGATAAAAAGAAACTGAACAGAAAGTGAAAGTGATGAGAGATAGCTTGAAAACAGCTTCTGATCGTAAAAAATTTTATACAGACTTGAAAAGAAAAGACATTGAGTTTGAGGTTGGCAACAAAGTGGTTTTAAAAGTATCCCCGTGGAAGAAAGTACTTCAGTTTGGTAGAAAAGGAAAATTGAGTCCGAGGTTCATTGAGCTGTATGAGATTACTGAATGTATTGGGCCGGTAACATATAAATTGTTGTTGTCGCTAGAGTTAGAAAAGATTCATGATGTGTTTCATGTATCGATGCTTCGATGATACAGATCTAATCCTTCTTATTGATTCCTCCGTCTGAGACTAAAATTTAGTCTGATATGACTTACGAAGAATAATCGATCCATATCTTAGCTCGCGAGGTTAAGGAACTAAGAAATAAAAGAATTTCGTTAGTGAAAGTGATGTGCCATTGGCATGGTATTGAAGAGTCCATGTGGGAGCCTAAAGATATTATGAGACAACAATATCCGAATCTGTTTACCCGTAAGATTTTCGGGGACGAAAATCCCTAAGGGGGGAGAATTGTAACAGTTCGGTTTTAATCATAGTCGGAACAGTGGTTTGGAGACCACAAATTTGAGTCAGAGAAATGTTTAAATATTATTATTTGTATTTATGATGTGTGAATTAGCATGTGTGAAAGTCTCGTATGAAAATTTGAATGTTTGTGTACATAATTTAATAAAAAAAGACCTAATCGCGTAAAATGTAAAAGCTGTGTGCTACATGTTAAAAGTGCCTATTTGACTTGGCTTTATAATTGAGAGGTCCTTATGTGGTCATTATGCCATTTACATGTATAATGGACATTTATAACCTTAATTTATGTGAATTTATAATGATTTAATAAAAGGACAAAATTGTCATTTAGATTATATGTTAATTAAAATAAAACAAAAGCTTAAAATAAGCTCATTTCATGCTCATGTTGCCGAAATCATCAAAAGAAAAAGAAAAGAAATACAAGCTAGGGTTCGGCCTTGATTTTCATTGATTAAGGTATGTGTTTGGATCAATTTTTGATAATTTCTACGTTTTTGTAATCGTTGCTTCATATATTATCAAGCCTATGCCTCAATTTTTGATTTTGATGATGATTTTAAAGTGTGCCATGGATGAATTCATGAGCTTTATGTTGTTAAATGATGAAATATGAAAGTTTGATGTTGGGTTTACATGTTTTATCTTTGGATATTTGATGAAATTGAGTAATTTGGGCTAAATTGTAAAAATGTTATTTTTAGGGACTAAAATGTAAAATAAATGAAATCTATGGACTTGTATGAGAACTATGAAAATTCGGCTAAGCTTGTGTACAAGTAAAGTATGTGTATTTTGTGATTTTGTGAATTAGGGACTAAAGTGTCAAAATGTGAAAATGTGAGGGCTAGTTTATAAAATACCCTAAATGTATGTTTGTGGGTTGAATTGAATGACTGGGTGAATAAAAGGGTTAATTTTGAATACATATAGATAAAGAAAAGAGGAATTCAGATTTAGACCGAGGAAAGTCGAAGATAATCGAGTAGACGATTCAAATCGACAATTCCGAGTACGAGGTAAGTTCGTACGGGATAAATGATATTATAGTCATCTTTTAATGCTTTGGTGATGCATGAATTGTATAGATGTTTTATTATGGTTTGTGTAAGTGGATAAATCGAAGGTGTTCGGCACTAAGTGTGCGATTTGAAATAGTTGCGGTTATAAATAGCACTATGTGTGTGAAATGGAATAGCTTCAGCTATATGAGGCACTAAGTGTGCGATACTAAGGTAGCTTCGGCTATTTGAGATGGCACTAAGTGTGCAGAATAATTTTAGCTTCGGCTAATCATTAAAGTACTAAGTGTGCAAATCCTTTAAACTTGGAAAGACTTCGGAAAGAATAATGTATTCGAATGAAAGGTAAGAATGAAAATGAATAAATACAAAAAGGTTCAGGTATGTACAATACCCAGGTGGTAGATGACAATATATATATGAACTTAGTTGAATTGGTATAAACATATGAATTGTGTTGGCATAAAATTGATAGATGAATTGAAAATTTATAAGTGCTTATTTGTTGATGTTTTATATTTTATAAACTGTTGATGATTTTTGGTACGAGCTTACTAAGCTTTTGAAAGCTTACTCTGTGTATGTTTGCATTGTTTTATAGATATCGAAGCTACTGTGAGCTCGAGATCGTCGAGGATCGTCACCACACTATCGAACCTCATTTTGGTACCTATGAAAATGTGGATATTAAAGTATGGCATGTATAGGCTAGAAGAATTTTGGTTAGGTTTTGTAAGGTATTTATCATGCCATGTGATATGGCTAGTTTATGTTTGAACTTAAGGTTGGAAATGTTATATGATATGTGAGGCATTATGAATTATATGGTCTGTTTTGAATGACCAAAAGAAATGGTCAATGTTGGAAGTTTTAGTAAGTTTTGAGCTTGAGATTGAATGATGTATTGAAACATATGTTTTGGTATGAATTTAGTTTAGGTTTTGGTATGTTTTGGTTGATGAAATGATCTTGGAATATATTGATAATGTAAAGGTATGATTAATGTATGTTTTGGAATAGAGAATGGCTGAAATTGGTGTACAAAATATGCTTAGTTTGATGTTTGTAGGTTTGACCCAATTGGGGTGGCAAGTTGGCTATTCAAATGGCCTATTTTTTGTCCACACGGGTAGGGACACGGTTATGTGTCTCAGCTATATGCGACACACGGCTATGTTGCACAGATGTGTGCCCCTAGGGTATCCTACAATTATAAGTCAGGCTCGAGAATGGCCAAGGCACACGGGCGTGTGGATAGCCGTGTGGCCCAATTCAGATTCGACCACGGCGAAGGCACACGGGTGTGTCTTGTGGTCGTGTGAGCAAGTCAGTATGTATGCCCTATTTTGATACGGCCTAGACACACGGGCGTGTCTAATACCGTGTAAGACACATGGCCTATTCACACGGGCGTGTGACCTGTACTTGTTTGAAAAATGTTTAAATTTTGGAAAAATTTTTGTATGTGTTCGGTTTAGTCCCGACCACTTTCTAATACATGTTTGAGGTCTCGATGACCTATATAAGGGACTCTATATTGATGATTGATCTTTAATGCTTCGATACTTATGAAATGAATGTTAATGTTTCGATTTTTTCCGGTAATGCCTTTAACCCTAGTTCGGCAACGGACACAGGTTAGGGGTGTTACAGTTCGTATAAACTTAGTGAGTTCTTAGGAAAAATATTATCACCGTGATTACTATTAGACATTAAGAAAAAGGGACTTGAATAATTTTCCATAGTTGGCAGATACATTACTCTGCTCTTGTAGATTAACTTTTAGACACTATCACAATAAAATTTTGCCTATTGGCGGATGAGACCGGTTTCAAGCTCATAGAGGGCAATCACAAGCACATCTGCTTTGCGAATACACCACTGGTGTGGACTACCATTTATAATTGACAGACTTACCATTTATGTTTTCATGCAATGTGCACAACCACATACATCTTTTTTCCACGTAGCTTTTGGTCTCGATTCCTAAAGAACCCATTTTTTCCTAAATATCCATATCTGCTCATTAGAGATATAAAACAACATCACCTCCATAACCTCCTAACTTCCCTCATTATATGAACACATAGGTGTTCCTCCGTAAGGTTGAGTTTTCACCAGTCACGATTTGCATCTAATTGTCATACCAGAGGCAAAACATTTTATCTTGTGTCTTCTTTATCATAATGCATAATATCTCTCCGATACCTCCTTACTCCTATCTAGATACAAAGCTTGTGCAATAAGGAAGGAGTACTCAAACCATGTATATACCAAGTTTTTGGGTCTCCATAACTGTATATGGCCTTGGATGCACTGACTCTTGGTCATGTGACAGCCTATTGGTTGATGAGGCATAACCCTTCTGTTTGCATATACCTTTTGGTAGTCTTGGGCCAGCTTCAAGTGATTCTTGATGGCCATTACTTTTTCTTTAATTTTGTAGAATAGAACTGTGTCAACTTGCTTTTGTTCACTAAGATCCATCCAACATATTAATGATCTACATTTTCTCCCATATAGCGCTTGAAAAGGTGACATGTTCAAGCTAGCGTGGTAACTGTTGTTATATGTGAACTTCGCCAAAGGTAGATACTTCTCCCAATTCACCCTAAAATCGATCACACAGCTTTTGAGCATATCTTCCAACACTTGGATCACTCTCTCTGATTGTTCATTAGTATATGGATGGAAGGTGTTACTGAATTGAAGCTTGATTCCTAGAGATGTTGGTAAGTATTTCCAAAACCTTGACGTGAATCTAGGATCTCAGTCAAACACAATTGAAGAAGGTATGCCGTGCAGGCGAACTATTTCCGAAATGTATAGCTTCGCTAACTTCTCCAATAAGTAGTTTATTCGCACCGCCATGAAATTGGTTGATTTTGTCAATCGATCCACTATTACCCAAAATTTTTTTCTTAGATGCACTAATAGGAAACCCCGAGACAAAATCCATTGTGATTCTATCCCACTTCCATTCTGGGATTTCCAGCGAGCGTAATTTACCAAAAGTAACCTGATGTTCCGTCTTGACCCTTCGGTAGGTTAAACACTTCATTACAAACTCTGATATCTCATTTTTATTTTTGACGACCAAAATAAATTCCTTATTTCTCTATACATCTTTACACTTCTAGGATGAAAGGAATATGGTCCTTGGTGAGCTTCTTTCATAATTTCCTGCTAACATACAACCTTCCTGTGAAGTGTAATTCTACTTTTTTACCCATACTGAAATTATTAGCATCCCCAAACTTAATACACTCATTTACTTCCTTACATCGCATGTCCTTTAATTGAGACTCTATCATTCTCCATACATACTCTTGGTCTCAAAGAAGTTGGAGTCGATACCACATTAGCTTTGCTTGGATGGTATTTGATGGTCAAGTTGTAATCCTTTAACAACTTGATCCATCTTTGTTGACTTAGATTTAGCTCATTTTGAGAAAGAAAATACTTTAGGCTCTTGTGGTTAGAGAATATACGACATTTCTCCCCATAGACATAATGTCTCAAAATCTTTAGGGCTAACACCACAACTGCTAGTTCTAAATCATCAGTTGGGTAGTTCCTCTTATGAGGGTTGAGTTGGTGTGACACATAAGCAATCACCTTTCCTGTCTAAATGAGTACACACCCTAACACAATCAAGGATGCATTTGTAAACACAACATATTGTACTCTCGGCTCTGGTTGACTCAAAACTGGGGCTTCCATCAGTGTTTTCTACAAGTCATCAAAATTGCCTAACATTCTTAGTACAGTGGAACTTCTCGTCTTTCCTTAGAAACTGTGTTAATGGTGTTGCCATTATAGAGAACCCCTTCATGAATCTTTGGTAATAACCTACCATTCCAAGGAAACTTCGCATTTCAGTAACACATTTCAGTGGATTACATTCAAGTACAACCCGTATATTCTCAGAATCTACTTTGATTCCTTCTATGGATAATATGGTCTAAGACATGGACTCCCTTCAACCAAAATTCACACATGCTGAATTTGGTGTACAATTTCTTCTCTCGAAGAACACTTAAAACTATCCGCAAGTGTTCCTCGTGCTCCACCTCACTCTTTGAGTAAATTAGAATGTCATCAATAAAGACAACGACACAATGATCAAGGTAGGACTAGAATACTCTATTCATCAGGTCCATGAATATTGTTGGCGCATTGGTCAAACCAAAGGGCATTACTTAAAATTCGTAGTGACCATAGTTTATGTAGAATGCAGTCTTTAGAATATCATCCCCTTTTATCTTCACCTGGTAATATCCAGACCATAGATCGATATTTGAAAAAACTTTGGCTCCGCTAAGGTTCAACCGGGATTTCTCTCTCTTTTCCAACAATTTCATCAATCAAGTAATTATCCACAAACATATTTCCAATATTATTATAAAATGTCATAATACAAGTAATATTGATGTATTACTTACATATAAACTTACATCTCATTTAATATCAAGGCAATAACATTAAATTACACATTGCCTTATTAAAAATCATATGAACTTACAATTTCCCATAATATCCATAATCATAGAAATCACATTTATGTATGATAATTCTATGCACTTCATGTACCATAGACATATTTTTAAATCAATTCATAAACTTGGCACCATAATCATTTAATTTAACATAATTCAATTAATTCACTAAATTTAACTTTCAAATATAAATTATAGCATTATTACTATTTTATTATCATACCAACTTACATACTTTCAACACCTCGGAAATCATAGTAAATATATCAATTTTACATTGAACATGCATAAATTAATGCTTATTATACATATGAACTTACCTCGATACTAAAACGACCATTTAACCAACTTTCCCAGTTTTCGATTTTTCTCTCATTCTAGGTTCAAATCTCGTTTTCTGGGATCTAAAACATCATATTTTACTTATTTAATTAATGTAATATTCAAAACGGTCCTTACCTCAAACTTTGGAAAAATTATAATTTTGCCCCTAAACTTTTGCATATTTACACTTTTGCCCCTAGGCTCGGGAATTAAACTTCATCCCTTATTCTTATGTTTTATGACATGTTGATCACTTTTCCCTTCTATGGGAACATCAAATTCTCACTCTAACATATACTTATGACTATTAGGTATTTTTACCGATTAAGCCCTTTTACTCGTTTTCACTCAAAACCGAGTAGCACAAGTTGTCTAACATAATTTAAAACCTCATATTCTACTATAAACCAGCAAAATAAACACATTTCACCTATGGTTATTTTTCCAAATATGAACCCTAGCTTAAATTATTGCTAGAATAAGCTTAATCAAATTACCGGGATTCCAAAAACGTAAAGAACTTGAAAAACGGGGTTATAACGGACTTACTATTGAGCTTGGAAAGCTTGAAAACCCTAGCCATGACTTCCCCCATGCTAATTTCAGCCTCCATGAGAAAGATGAGTCAATTTTGGCTTTATTTTCCCTTGTTATTTCTTTTAATTACCAAATGACCGAAATGCCCTTCCTTACTAAACTTTCAAAAATTCCATCTATGTCCAATTTTTGTCCATCACTTAGAAATTGGTCAAATTTCTATTTAAGACCTCCTAATTAATATTTCAAAGAAATTTCATACTAGAAACTTCTAGAATGCAAGTTTTGCAACTTATTCAATTTAGTCCCTAACTTCAAATTGAGCATTTTATGCATAGAATTTCTTCACGAAATTTTCACACAATCATGCAATCATATCATAGACATAAAAATAATCATAAAATAATTATTTCTATCTCGGATTTTGTGGTCCCAAAACCTCTGTTCCAACTAGACCCAATTTTGGGCTATTACAAAAACATCCAAAATCAAGGCTAAATCATATCATTCATTACCAACACTTAACATATTTTCTATAGCATAATTTTCAAAATCAATTCATACCAAACTCTCATTCACAAGTATCAACATGAATACTTTCATCATGCATAATTCTACTTAGGTTTCCTAGCACACCAAAGGACTCATCTCATCCATTTCACAACAAGTTATTTAACCATAATAAACATAAAGCAACCCATTAAAAAACAAAAAAAAAAAACAAGAAAGCATTAACACATATACTTATATAAAGAGGCTTACAATCATTTTAGCCAAAACAAGCCAAATACATGGCTAAATATCAAATCACCTTAAACAAATATAAGCCAATACATTTGGCCAAATCAAATGACACATATACCAAAATGACCAAATCCCTATACATGCCATACTTTCAAAATACTAAGATCATCAATACCCAAAAATAAGAGTTTGATAGTGTGATTCGAATCTCCAACGATCTCCGATCCGAGTTAGCTTGGCGACACTATAAAACATGGAAAAATAAAAGGAGTAAGCTATATAGCTTAGTAAGCTTGTATGCAAGAAATAAGCAACCTTACCAAGCATATAACATGCAAATATTATAACATAATTAAATGTAAATTCACCATAGTCTCATGATCATAACTTATTCTACCACAAAACTTACCTCATATTCATTGTTTCAAGCATTTAATTAACATGAGCTTTATGTACATACCTAAACCATCTCGAAATGAATTTACACATATTATTATCTTTGACATACCTATGAACCACTCGGAATAATAATGTCAGATACTCGGGATTTTGTACACTATGTGCCACATACGTAGCTAATGCTTCGTCAATCTCATATCACATAATCGCTCGATCTCGAGCTATCGACGGGCCTACTCACACACGCTGTTAGTCAAGACGTAGCTACGTGGTGCTGCTCACACAAGCTGTCAAGTATCCATAACATATGTTAGTATACTAAGCCACTGATAGGACGTACAAAACCAGTACTCGGATCACATAATCACATAACACATAATGACCCTAGTAACATGTAACACCCCTTACCCGTATCTGGCACCGGAACAGGGTACGAGGCATTACCAGACTTAACTCAAAGGAACATTGAAAACTGAGACATGAATCTCCACTCAAATTTAAAAGCTTTCAAAGACATTCGTACCGTCCCTTAGACGAGCCTACGAGGCCTAAAACATACATTGGGAGAAATTCGAGACTAAACTGAGAACTTTGAAAACTTTTAAAACACTTAGAAAATTTTTCATAGAAACAGGGGTCACACGCCCGTGTGGCTTGGGACACGCCAGTGTGGGTAGGTCGTGTGGTCACACACACCCGTGTCCCTAACCCGTGCAACTCTCTGTACATGATGTCATCAAAAAATTAGGGTGAGATGGCTATGACACACGCCCATGTGCTAGGCCGTGTGGGCGATTTAATTTTCATATTTTTTCCTAAAATAGGTGCAAACTTCACACGCCTTGGGCACACGCCCATGTCCCTGGGCTGTGTCCTTCACACGGCTGAAACACATAGTTGTGTCTCTGCCCGTGTGGCCAATTTGAAGCTAAAAATCAAAATACATGAGACACATGGCCGAATCACACACCCATAGGGCAAGCCGTGTGTGACATGCCCGTGTGCCTACCTGTGTGGACAAAAATAAGGCTATTTACCAAGCCTTTTTGCCACCCTTACTTGCACCAACCTATAGAACATCAAACAACACCAATCCAAGCATATACACATAACCAATTTAGCCACAACCAAGATATCCACACACCAATTACATGCTAATTTCTATCACTTGCAACATTTCATAATTATCATCACAAACCATACAATAACTCCATCCATGAAAGGCATCACTAAATGTATAAATACTTAACCGATATTAGCCAATACCAATTGGCCATTTCCAAAATGAATCAAATACCATTACAAGGCAACATATTTCACCAAATCAATAATGACACATATCACAAAAAGACCAAGTCCCTATACATTCCATAACTCAAAATAATGTATTAATAAGTACCCAAAATGATAATTTGATAGTGTGAGTGGATCACTGACCATTTTTGATCCCCGAGCTGGCTTGATGACACTATAAGAAATGAAAAGGAAGGGGGTAAGCTTGAAGCTTAGCATGTAAGTAATAATCAACTTTAAACATACAATAACATACACATAACATAATGCAAATTAGCACAAAATCATCAAGTGATCATAGACATATCTTACTAATTTGCATCCCCCCAATATTGCATCTTAAACCGAGATCATTTTTCATGATTTTTGCATACGTACCTGTACCAATTAATAACATAATCATAACCTTTCACATCTTTGACATAATCTTTAACTTACCCGTTGAACCACTTGGAATACTAAAGGATACTCGGGAATTATATACACATAGAATCATACCAATGCCATATCCCAGATATGGTCTTTTATGGGATCTCATATCGATGCCAATAGCCTAGCTATAGTCTTACAAGATTCTCATATCGACGCCATGTCCCAGACATGGTCCTACACAAAATCTCATAGCGATGCCATATCCCAGATATGGTCTTATACGTAAACTCATAACCCTAATATTATGACATTTGTATCCTAACTATTTCTATGGTTCAAGAGGGAATTTTGCCGTATCGAATCTTTGCCGAACGAATCCATAATGATAATTGTACAAGTCATGCAATAAAAAAATATTAAATACATAATATAAGTTGTATTATTTACACACGAACTTAGTTTGGTACAAAAATAGTAGAAATGAATCTAATCATGAATAACCTTATTTTTCCCCTGATCAAGTTTCGAACTTCGTTTATCTTGATCTATAATAGAAAATTTAGCTTATTTAAATATCACATTACTCAATTCAGTCCAAAAATCATACTATGGAAAAATTACATTTTTTCCCCTAAACTTTGACATATTTACATTTTTGTCGCTAGGCTCGTAAAATGAAATGCATTCAATTTCTTTGTTACCCAAACCTAGTCGACCCATACACATGCTCATATCAACCCATATTTTCATCAAATCAAATTTTTACTACACATTTTACAGCTTTTACAGATAGGTCCCTTTTAGGTATTTTCATGAAAAATCACCTAATAAAAGTTGTTTGTTACACATCAAACTTTCATTTTCTACCATTAAACATCAAAATACATGCATGTCACACATGGGTAAATTTTTAAACATGAACCCTACTTCAATATAATGGTAGAAATGGAAAGATCGGGTGAATACGACTTGAAAAACATAAAAAGTATTAAAAACGGGGCTAGGATGCACTTACTATCAAGCTTGAAAGTTGAAGAAAACCTAGCTATGGTGTCTTGAAAATTTCAGCTAAGGGAGGAAGAATATGGACACAATTTTGACTTGATTTTCCCTTTTTATTCTTTTATTTACTAAATGGCCAAAATGCCCTTTTAGCCTTTCTTTGAAATTTTATCTCTCCATGCCCATTTTTATCCAATAACTTCAAAAAATGGTCTAATTACCATATAAGAACCTCTAATTTAAAATCTCGTATCAAGTGGACACCTCTAACATGTATAACTCAACTTTTGTACTTTTTACGACTTAGTCCTTTTGACTAAATTGAGTGCCCAAACATCAGAATTTTTGAACGAAATTTTCACGAAATTATTCCGTAAAACTGTAGACCTTGAAAATATAATAAAAAAAGATTAACTATGTCAGATTCGTGCTCCAGAAACCATTGTTCCAACTAGCCCCAAAATTGGGCTATTACAACTCTCCCACCTTTAGGGATTTTCTTCTCAGAAAATCTTACCAGAAAAGAGGTTTTGGTATTGTTTTCTCATAGCATCCTCAGGTTCCTACATAGTTCTTCAACACCGTGTCTTTGCCACAAAACCTTCACTAGAGCTATACTTTAATTTCTCAACTGTTTCACTTTACGAGCTAAAATCTTAATCAGTTCCTCACCATACGTCATATCCGGTCGAATCTCAATCCGAGTTAGAGAAATCACATGTGAAGGATCGGAATGATATCGTCGCAACAACACATGAAACACATTATGAATCTTTTCCAACTCTGTTAGAAAGCTAGCCGATATGCTACTGGCTCTATTCTTTCAACAATCTCATACGGTCCAATGAAGCGTGGGCTCAACTTGCCTTTACGGCCAAATCTGAGAACTTTCTTCCATAGAGATACTTTCAAAAACACTTTATCCCCAACTTGAAACTCAATTTCTTTTCTTTTTCAAATCTGCGTATGACTTTTGTTGATTTGAAGCTACTTTCAAGCAATCACGGATTACCTTTACTTTCTCTTCTATTTCCTTAACCAAGTCAACCCTGAGAATTTTTTTCTCACTAAGCTCAGTCCAATACAATGGTGTTCGACACTTGTAGCCATACAATGCCTCATATGGCGCCATCTTAATACTTAACTGAAAATTGTTACTGAAAATTGTTGTTATAGGCAAATTCGACCAATGGTAGATATTTTTCCCAACTAGCCTCGAATTCTAAAACACAACATCGGAGCATATCTTCAAGTACTTGAATCGTTCTCTTGGATTGACCATCGGTCTGCGGATGAAAAGCGGTACTAAAATTCAAATTTGTACCCAAGGATTCTTGTAACTTTTTCCAAAACCTTGAAGTAAACCTCAGATCTATATCCGAAATAATGGAAACAGGTACCCCATGCAATCTCACAATCTCAGTAATGTATAGTTTAGCTAGCTTATCAAGTGAATAATTAGTATGTGATACACCATAATATATATTTACCCCATAATTGGCATATTTATGGATGATTTTTCAATGGTTTCATTGAATTTGATGCTCCTAATCCTTTAATTTCATGTTTTATACTCAAGAGAGCTTAGGATGACAAAAAGGCCAAGAAACAGGCCAAAAATGGACAAATTGGGCCTAAATCAGTGTTTTTCACGGCTTAGGCACTTCCACACAGGTGATCTACAGGCCCGTGTGTGACACACGGGTAGACCATACGCCCGTGTGTCATGGTTGTGTCGACATTAATCCAAGTCAGAATTACACACGGCTTGAGCACTTGCACACAGGCATGGCACACGGTCGTGTCCCTGTCGAGCCCAACTCTAGTTCTACACGGAAAAGGCTAATTTTGGGCATCTGAAAGTCTATAAAAACACCCTAGAAGAGGATTAGAGTGGACACGCAGAGCTAAAGGCAGAAAATACTCAAGGACAGCCATCAAAATCACCTTAGAAGCAGGATCTACATCAAGACTGAAGAATTCCATCCAATTTCCTAGAAGTTCTTTGGGTTTCTTTATGTTTTGTTGTTTTCCAAACTTTGAGATGTTTTCCATTATTATTATGAACTAAACTCCCTAAATACCTAAAGGAGATAAAACCTAAGACGGATCTTATTATTATTTGAGTTATATGATAAATACTTGTTCTTATTCTTAATTGTGAATTTAACCCTTGCTTTAATATTCCATGATATTAATTCAGGTTTTTGATGTGTTTATTCAGTAGAGCGAAAGTCCCTGTTTAAGAGTAGACCATTCATAATTAAGCGGAGTTCATGCAATCCTAGAGATAGGACGACATAAATCTGCTGGATTAGAGTCAAATCTAATGAGGGAATCCATAGATCAAGTTAATACGACAATAGGGGTTATTAGAAAGAGATTTCAATTAATCAACCTTGAGTCAGTTGTTTTTAGCCTCGAGAGAGATATTAACATAAATCAGAGATTTCTACAGATTAAGTCGAGTGAATAAATCGTCTAACTCGAAGGTAATAAGTGAAGTCCAGGTGGATTCTTCCTTGCGTATTGTCTTCTCTCTCGATTTTCTAAAAAATATTTTTTAACTTTAATCTCTATCGTAATCTTAGTTAATTAGATAATTAGTTCTAGATAAAACATTCTCTTAAAATTTAGGCTAGATAATAAAAAGATAGTAATTACTAGTACTTTTAGTCCTCGTGGATACGATATTTTCGGTCTCACCATAACTATACTACTGGTCGATAGGTGCGCTTGCCTTAAGTTGAATTTTTAGTTAGTTTCACGACCAACAAGTTTTTGGCACCGTTGGCGAGGACAAGATATTAGGAACGCTTAATTTTTATTACTTTATCCATTCTTTATTTTTAGTGCAATTTAATTTTGTTTTTAATTTTTGTTAATTACTAAAATTTATTTTCTTTACTTCCGGCAAGTTTTTATAGTTTATGACTAGAAGAAACCCGTCAGGACCTCTACTTTTTGACAGTGAGATCGAAAGCAGAGCTCGCAGAAATCGAAGAGAAATAAGACGAAGCCTACAATACATAGAGGAAGGGCAAGAGGACGATATTCACACCACAACCGAGGAGATGGCTGAAAAACAGAATAATCCGCTACCTCCTGTGGTTGCTGCAAATCCAGTAAATCAGAATCCTACTCCTTGTACTATGTATGATTATGCTAAGCCTACTTTAACAGGAACTAAATTGAGTATAGTTAGGCCTGCTGTTGCTGCAAATAATTTTTAATTGAAACCTAACACGATTCAAATGATACAACAGTTTGTTCAGTTTGATGGTTTGCAAGACGAAGATCCAAACACTCATTTAGCAAATTTCCTAGAATTCTGTGATACTTTTAAGGTCAATGGCATTTCTGATGATGCCATTTGCCTTCGGTTGTTTCCATTCTCATTGAGGAAGAAAGCTAAACAGTGGTTAAACTCGGTACCACGAGGGTCAATCACTACTTGGGAAAAAATGGTCGAAAAATTTTTACTAAAATATTTCCCCCCGGCTAAAACAGCTAAACTAAGGAATGATATTTCTTCTTTTGTGCAGATGGATTTAGAAACACTCTATGATGCATGGGAGAGATACAAGGATCTATTGAGAAGGTGCCCTCACCATGGGTTACCTTTATGGTTGCAGGTTCAGACTTTTTACAACTGTGTAAACCCCTCAACAAGGCAACTGATCGATGCAGCCGCCGGTGAAACTTTAAACAATAAAATACCTGAAGAGGCTTACGAATTTTTTGAGGAGATGTCATTGAATAACTTTCAGTGGCAAGTTATGAGAACAAAGCCGACAAAAGCAACAAGTGTTTTCAACCTCGTCGCGGTCGCTATGCTCTCTAACTAGGTAGAACTTTTGAATAAAAAGATTGATGGTTTGTATGGTTCTACTCAAGTATATCTAGTGATGAGGTGTGATTCAAATGGAGGAGGAGTGCACAATACAAATTATCTGTCCTTCAACCCTAGTACCAATGAGGAAAAAGTCCACTATATGGGTACTAATTCTAGACCTCAAAATAACCCGTATAGTAACACTTATAATGCAGGTTGGAGGAACCATCCCAATTTCTCGTGGGGTGGTCAAGGAAGTCAAAGACCACATCATCCTCTAGGTTTTCAACAACCACCTTACCAATAAGATAAGAAACTGAACTTTGAAGAGATGCTCACAAAATTTATCTCAGTGTCAGAAACTCGTTTTCAGAATACCAAAACAACACTTAAGAATCAACAAGCGTCAATCCAAGGGCTCCAAACTCAAATAGGATAGCTTGCTAAGTTGATTTCTGATAAGACTGAAACTAACCCAAGGGAACAACTTCATGCCATTACTGTGTACAATGATGAAGGGTTAGTTGAAGCTGAACCAAAACTGAGGCAAGACAATGTGGTAGATAACAGTAAGGTTGATGTAAGTAAATAGTATAAACCTCGTGTACCATACCCTAAGGTGACAAGGAAAGACCACACAGACGAACAATTCGGTAAATTCCTTAAATTATTAAAAAAATTACATATTAACTTACCGTTTATTGAAGCTCTTTCGTAGATGCCAAACGTAGTGAAATTTTTAAAGGAGCTCTTGGCTAATAATCGAAAGTTAGATGATGCATTGCATGTGGAATTAAACACAGTTTGCTCAACCATTTTACAAAATAAGCTACCCAACAAGTTGAAAGATCTAGGGAGTTTTACGATTCCTTACTTAATTGGTAGTTTAAATATTAACAATGCTTTGGCTGATTTAGGGGCAAGCATTAATGTCATGCCTTATAAAATGTTTAAACAACTAGGTTTTAGGAAACCCAAACAAACTAGGATGAGCATTCAATTGGCAGATAAAGCAATTAGATTTCCTAGGGGGATTATTGAAGACGTGCTTGTCAAAATTGATAAATTTATATTCCCAATTGATTTTGTTGTTCTAGACATGGAAGAAGATAGTGATGTGCCTTTGATTTTAGGACGACCCTTTTTAGCAACTGCTAGGATTATCATTGATGTTTGCATAGGAAAACTAATACTTCGTGTAGGAGATGACACGATTACTCTCCAAGCTCGTGATTTGATTAAAATATCTACTAAGCAAGATGGTTGTACAAGTTCTATTGATTTAAATAACATTATGGCTCAAACTTCTTTTCAGGAAACCCCTTGGAAGAACGTGATGGAGACATATTCTAGTCCATGTGACAAAAACAGAACGAGTCATGAGGAACGAAGACTACAAATCTATGAACTAGACGAATGTCGAGCACATGTCAAGGAGAAACCAAAAGCACACGATGAATCAAAGCAACACCACGATAGGCGTAGGGATGAAGCAATGCATTTTAAGGTCGGGGACAAAGTATTGTTAGATGAAAAGGACCCCCAAATTGCTACTTTAGAGCACAATATAAACGGATAAATTCCCTTCATGGTACTGAAAACCTTCCCACATGGTACAGTTGAGGTAACACATACTGAATTTGAAACTTTCAAGTTTAATAATACTCAACTCAGACCTTATTTTGATAAATTGATAGCAGAGGTGAGGATTTTCAACTCCTCAATCCACCGTGACAACACGAAATTAAGGTAAGTCAAGCTTAGATTTTAACTAAGCGCTTCTCGAGAGGCAACTCGAGCACTAACACCACTAACTAGTTCATTTTAGCTATTTTTCGTGTTTTTTTATGCAGGAACAGTGACCCATACGGCCTGGACACACGGGCGTATCCATGACCATGGCGTGTCCTAGGCGTGTGAAAACTGAAGCAAAATTTTTAAATTTTTAACAAGTCAGAGAGGTACACGGGAAAGGCATACGGCCGTGTGTTCGGACACATGGGCATGGGAGAAGCGAACAACGAAGAACACGGCCATGTGAACCACACAGCCTGGACACATGGGCGTGTTCCCAGGCCGTGTGATGATTGGACATTCAATTTTTGTGACAAACACGGGCACGACCGTGTGGCCCAACACGGGGCCTTAACACAACTATTCCCTATTTTAACCCTAACCCCTCTTTTATTTTTTATTTTTGTTTTTTTGTTTTCTCTCTTGTTTTCTTCCCCAGTCCTTACCGCCTCAACCCCCCATCATCCGACCAGTGGTGTTTCCTTCAGAGCACAGCTTTCACTAAGACCCCCTCTCTTGCCCCAAACAAAACTCCCCTCACCCTTTTTCGCCGCCACCACCACTGAGTCACCGACCTCCTACTGCCACTTTGACAGATTTATCTGAGTGATTCACTAGCTTTGAGCAACAGTGATTTCAGCGGTTTGACAGCATCGATGCCACTCTTCGACAGATTTACCACTACCTCCACATCTCTCCTTCGGCAACGTCAACCCATGAGGCATCTAATGATGAGGACCTTTGAGTCCCTTTATTTTACTATTATTTTTATTTTTATTACAATTCTATTTTGTCTCTTATTTGTTTTTGAGGACTTATGTTTTTTTTTTATTTTGAACTATGTTTATCTTTATAATTATTATTAAGTGATCCCTTAATTCTCTCCCACAATGGTGTTTATTTTCTTATTAGTACCTCAGAATCATGCCTTTCATTCAGCTTTCTCTACAATTCTTGCTTTCGCTCTTCCAAGGATTTCATCCAAAAATTAGGGCAGTTTCGCTTCTCTCTCTCTTTCTGATATTATGCTTCTATTGCTATTATCTATCTTTGTACATTGAGGACAATGTACATCTTAAGTGTGGGGAGGTTATTTATGTGATTATCAAAAAATCCCTGAATTTTTATCTTGTTCTCAAATAACTTTCTCATATCATTATTAGAGTAAATTTTGATTGGTTTATGATTTTTATTGAAATGTTTTGAATTAAATCATAGGTAACTGTGCATTGATTGTTTAAACTTTAAGACATTAGATAATCAAGCATGATAAGTTGACTTTTGAGAAGTAAATTTGCTAGGTTGCTTCCCTGAATTGAGGTATTATCTTGAAGTTTTGAATTTACAGATTGACATAAAATACCCATAAATTTCGTGAGATCTTGAGCCTTTTAGAGTATATATCTTTTTCGCTCAATGATTGTTTTTAGGAGTGATTCAACATTGATTTGCTATTCTAGAACTTGCATCGATTATATATGTTGAGACCACACCTTTGATTGGATATACTAAAATGATAAAGGCACTTCGGTTTTAATCCATTTACCCCATAAAAAGCCTACCCACATAATTAACCCCTAGTGAACCCCTTTGAGCCTTAACTATTATTTCTTGATTTTTCCTCTTAATATTAACCCACAACTTAACCCTTTTTGATTCATTAAGAATTTCTCCCTTTTTATTGACTCCCTTTTTATTAAGATTTAATTTGATTAGTTACCTAATTATGTTTGTTCATTCCAGTTGCTGAATTATTTCTTAATATGTATTTTCCATTCCTGTTCTTATTCTTAAAAAAAAACCGTATAGTCATATTCATCCAATTACATATTGTTCTAAAAGAGCTTGGATAATTTAAAGTCAATATATTGAGAAAAAGCTCACATCTTTAGTCTCGGATAGTTCGAATTCTGGCATTTTTTTGTAATTCAGTGATTAGCTTTAATTTTTCTAAGTTTGGTAATTTATTAAATTAATCTCGAGTCTAACCCTCTTTTGCAGCCTTTATCCACGCCTTTAACCCAAGCCCCAACAACCTTGTTAAAGACCTTTTGATTTGTGTATTATTTCATTATAGTGGTGGAGATTTGATTTTCATGCAAGCCTATGGTAATAACTTTTCATGTTTAACTATTGAATGCTTAATTATTGAACCTTAAACCCTTTGAGTGATTTGAGTGAATCATTAGTGAGGATGTCAACTTTGTCAATTTGGAATTAAAGGGTGATTACTTAGATAAAGGGGGATACCTATGATTTTTTGATTGAAATGCTCAATTTGGATTGTTCGAAACTTTAATGTTCTTTTAGTTAAGCTTTTAATGTATGATTACTTGTGAATTATTTTGAACATTATTGATGAGAATTATAAGTTGGGAAGGATTTATTTTAATTGTGAGTTGAGGATTTTGCTTGAGGACAAGGAAATGCTTAAGTGTGGGGATATTTGATAAACCATAATATATATATTTTTAGCCATGATTGGCATATTTATGGATGATTTTTCCTTGGTTTCATTGAATTTGATGCTCCTAATCCTTTAATTTCATGTGTTATACTCAGGAGAGCTTAGGATGGCACAAAGAGCAAGAAACGAGCCAATAACAGATAAATTGGGCCTAAATCAGTGTTTCACATGGCCTGAGCACTTCCACACAGGTTATCCACACAGCCGTGTGTGACACACGGGTAGACCACATGCCCATGTGTCATGGCCGTGTCGACATTAATCCAAGTCAGAATTGCACATGGCCTAAGCACTTGCACACGGGCGTCGCACATGGCCATGTACCTGTCGAGCCCAACTCTAGTTCTACTCGAAAAAGGCTAATTTTAGGCTATTTTGGGCATTTGAAAGTCTATATAAGCACCCTAGAAGAGGATTAGAGCGAACACGCAGAACTAAAGGCAGAAAATACTCAAGAACAGCCATTAGAATCACCTTAGAAGCTGGATCTACATCAAGACTGAAGAATTCCATCCAATTTCCTAGAAGTTCTTTGGGTTTCTTTATGTTTTGTTGTTTTCCAAAATTTGAGATGTTTTCCATTATTATTATGAACTAAACTCCCTAAATACCTAAAGGAGATAAAACCTAAGACGAATCTTATTATTATTTGAGCATATGATAAATACTTGTTCTTATTCTTAATTGTGAATTTAACCCTTGCTTTAATATTCCAGGATATTAATTCAGGTTTTTGATGTGCTTATTCAGTGGAGCAAAAGTCCCTGTTTAAGAGTAGATCATTCATAATTAAGCGGAGTTACATGCAATCCTAGAGATAGGACGACGTAAATTTGCCGAATTAGAGTCAAATCTAATAAGGGAATCCATAGATTGAGTTAATGCGACAATAAGGTTTTAATTAGAAAGAGATTTTAATTAATCAACCCAGAGTCAGTTGTTTTTAGTCTCGAGAGAGATATTTACATAAATCAGGGATTTTTACGGATTAAGTCAAGTGAATAAATCGTCTAACTCAAAGGTAATAAGTGAAGTCCAGGTGGATTCTTCCTTCGGTATTGTCTTCTCTATTGGTTTTCTAAAAAGTATTTTTCAACTTTAATCTCTATTGTAATCTTAGTTAATTAGAAAACTAGTTCTAGATAAAACATTCTCTTAAATTTTAGGCTAGATAATAAAAAGATAGTAATTACTAGTACTTTTAGTCCTCGTGGATACGATATTTTCGGTCTCACCATAACTATACTATTGGTCGATAGGTGCGCTTGCCTTAAGTCAAATTTTTAGTTAGTTTCACGACCATCAGTACGTACCGGTATAAAGTGAGCTAATTTCGTCAATGTATCAACCGCAACCCATACAACATCTTCTTTTTCGGAGTCAAAGGCAAACCCATTACGAAATCCATTGTAATCCTATCCCATTTTCACTCGGGTACCATCACTGGCCGAAGTAAAGTTGAAGGCATTTGGGGTTCATCTTTGAATTGTTAACAAATCAAACATCTTGAAACAAACTCAGAGATATCGCTTTTTATGCCTGGCCACCAATACATTTTCTTCAAATCACTATACATTTTTGTACTACCCGAATGCACAGATAAACAACCATTATGAGCTTCATGGATAATTTTTTGAATAATCTCATTATTTTTCGGCACATAAATTCTATCTCAAAACATCAAACAATCGTCGGATCAGACATGAAAATCTGAATAACTAACCAATTTACAATGAGCTCTCTTGGCTTGTAAATCACTGTCACATTTCTGGGCTTCACAAATTTGCTGAATAAACATCAGCCTAGCTCTCAATTCGGCTAGAATAGAACCATCATTGGATAAAGTCAATCTCATGTTAAATGCTCTCAAATCAAACAAAGTCTTCCTACTCAAGGCATCTGTGACTATATTCACTTTACTTGGGTGATAGTCAATCACCAACTCATAATCTTTCAACAATTCAAGCCATCTTCATTGCCATAAGTTCAAGTCCTTCTGAGTCATCAAATACTTTAAACTCTTATGGTCAATAAAAACATGACATTTCTCACCGTACAAATGATGTCTCCAAATCTTTAAAGTAAACACAATAGCGGCCAACTCTAAATCATGCATCGGGTAATTCTTCTCATGTGGCTTCAATTGTCTCGAGGCATTTTTTAGACCATTGAAACTTAACATCTTTTTGAAACGATCTCATCATAGGAGTAGCAATAATCGAAAATCCTTTAACAAACCATCGGTAGTAATTGGCTAAGCCCAAAAAGCTTCTGACTTTGGACACAATTCTCAGCAGCTTTCAACCAACAATTGCCGAAATCTTACTGGTATCGACCCGAATTCTGTCACCTGAGACAATATGGCTTAAAAATCCAACTTCTCTAAGCCAAAACCCACTTTTACTGAACTTAGCATACAACTGTTTGTCTCTCAAAGTTTCTAAAATAGTTCTCAAATGTTCGACATGCTCAGTCTCATCACGAGAATAAATCAGTATGTCTTCAATAAAAACAACAACAAACTTATCCAAATAAAGTCGAAAAATCCGGTCAAGTCTATGAAAATAACAGGGGCATTAGTTAACCCAAAGGACATAACAAGAAATTCATAGTGCCCATACCTTGTTCTAAAAGCAGTCTTTGGCACATCCGAATCTTTAACTTGTAACTGAATGTAGCCAGATCTCAAATCAATCTTTGAAAACATGGTTGCTCCTCTCAACTGGTCAAACAAGTCATCTATCCTTGGTAAAGGATACTTATTCTTTATGGTAACCTTATTGAGCTGTCGGTCATTAATGCACAATCTCATATATCCGTCTTTCTTCTTTGCAAATAATGCCAGAGCACCTCAAGAAGAGTACCTCGGTCTCTCAAATCCCTTATCGGTCAATTCTTGTAGCTGACCTTTTAATTCCTTTAATTCAGTCAGAGCCATTCTATACGGAGCAATAGATGTCGGTGAGATTCCTGGTACTAAATCAATACCAAACTCAACTTCTCTAATAGGAGGCAATCCTGACAACTCATCGAGAAAAACATCTGAATGTTCACACACCACTGGCACTGATTCAATTTTCAATTCAGACTCCTTCGTGTTTAACACATAAGCTAGGTAAGCTTCACACCCTTTTCTCATACTTTTCTGAGCTGACATTGAAGAAATCACCACAGGCAATCTATCTGACTCATCTGATTCAACCCGAAGAATCTCACCATTTTGACATTTCAATTCAATAACTTTCTGTCTAAAATTTACTATAGCATCATGCAACGTCAGCCAATCCATACCCAAAAAAACATAAACTCATCAAATAGCAACAACATCAAGTTCGCCAGAAAACAGTGACCTCCAATCATCAAAGGACATTTATTACATGCTTTGTCAACTAAAACATGCTTACCTAAAGGGTTTGACACCTTAATCACAACTTCGGTAAATTCGACAGGCAATTTCCTATTATTTGCCAAGCTTATACAAAAATACGAATGGGTAGATCCAGAGTCAATCAATGCAATAACATCAGTATCATAGAGATAAAAAGTACCAGTAATAAAATCGGGAGACGTCGCTTCTTCGCGAGCACAGATGGCATAGGCTCTCGCCGATGCTCGAGCTTTAGATCTCACAGCTGTGTCTTTCTTCACACCCTTACTATTAGCTCCATTACCAGTATTCCTCGGGGACCTTCCTTTAGAAACAATATTACTTGGCCTTACACTTTGAAATTTCTCTTTCTCTGCCATCTCAGGGCAATCTCAGATAAAATGCTCTTGAGAGCCACACTTCAAACATGCTGGGTCATTCACCTTACACTCACCAGGATGACGTCTGCCACACTGCTAACATTCGGGTCTATTAGACCTTACATTGCCCATACTCACCATTGAGGTGGCTTGAGATTTAAAACTCGAATGTTGCTTTTCACGATCTCTACGTGAATATGCCGCTGAAACATTCGAACATGAATACACCTCTTTCAATTTCTTAGACTGAGATGGAAATGACTTACTCATCAATCTTTTCCTCGAGTCTCTAGCTTTAAGCTCATATTTCCTCTTCTTTTTGTTCAATTCTGCGGCCTTACAAGCCCGTTCAACCAATACCACAAACTTTTTCAGCTCTAAGATCCCAACTAACACACAAATGTCTTCATTCAATCCATCCTCAAATCTCTTGCACATAATGGCCTTGGTGGAAACACACTCCCGAGCATGCTTACTCAGTCTGACAAACTCTAGCTCATACTCAGTTATGGTCATATGACCCTACTTCAGCTCAAGAAATTCCTTACGTTTCTAGTTAATGAATCTTTGGCTAATATACTTCTTCCGGAACTCTTCTTGAAAGGATTCCCATGTAACCCTTTCTCTTGGCACCAACGATACCAGCGTATTCCACTAATGATATGCAAAATCTCTCAGAAGCGAGATAGCACACTTTAAACACTCATCCAGTATGTAGGATAACTCATCAAATACCCAGATGGAGTTTTCGAGCCAAAACTCGGCTCTCTCAGCATCATAATCCATATTAACTTACAAATCTTCAGTCCCATGCATTCGGATCTTATCAACCGGGGGCTTATTCACTCGTACAAAGTCCATACCTTGTAGGGCTACGGGAATTGGTCGAGGAATAGGTGGGGGTGGAGGAGGTTGGGATTCAAATTTGTTCGAACAAATTCCGTATACCACTTATTCATCATGTGGAGAAAGACTTCTCTGCCTCTTTTTCCTTGACTAACCGCAGGTGGTCTACTATTAGACGATGCTACCCCTTGAGCTAGAGCCATTGCATTACTTTCGAATTTATCAGCCTTAGCTCGACTGGGATCCATTACTATTTGAAAACACAATTTACAATTATCAGGAGTCATCACATTATCACAGTTCATTTATGGCATGTATAGCTAAACTAGTACACATGCTACGTTAATCCAAGAATCGACTAAATTGTAGCTCTGATACCATTAAATGTAACACCCCTTACCCGTATTCGATGCCAAAACAGGGTACGAGGCATTACAGGACTTAAACTTAAATGAACATTCAAAACCGATACATGAATTTCCACTCAAATTTAAAACCTTTAAAAAACATTCATATCATCCTTTAGACGAGCCTACGAGGCCTAAAATATACATTAGGAGTGGTTCGAGACTAAACCGAGAAGTTTAGAGACTTTCCAGACACTTAGAAATTTTTCATAAAAACAGGGGTCACACACTCGTGTGGCTTGGGACACGCCAGTGTGGGTAGGCCGTGTGGTCACACACGGCCATGTCCCTAACCCGTGTAACTCCCTATTTATGACATCATCAACAAATTAGGGTCACACGGCCAAGGCACACACCCGTTGCTAGGCTGTGTGGCCGATTTAATTTTCATAATTTTTCCTAAAATAGGTACAGACTTCACACGCCCTAGGCACATGCCCATGTCCCTAGGTCGTGTCCTTCACATGGCTGAGACACACGGTCGTGTCTCTACCCATGTGGCCAATTTGAAGCTAAAATTCAAAATACATGGGACACACGGCTGGATCACACACCCATAGGGGAAGCCGTTTGTCACGCACGACTTAGAAAAATGCCCGTGTGTTTACCCTTGTGGACAAAAATAAGGCTATTTACAAAGCCTTTTTGCCACCCTTAATTGCACCAACTTACAAAACATCAAACAACACCAATCCAAGCATATACACACAACCAATTCAGCCACAACCAAAACATCCACACATCAATTACATGCTATTTTCTATCACCTACAACATTTCATAATTATCATCACAAACCATGCAATAACTCCATCCTTGAAAGGCATCACTACATGTATAAATACTTAACCAGTATTAGCCAATACCAAATGGCCATTTATAGAATGAATCAAATACCATTACAAGGCAACACATAACATAATGTAAATAATAATCAACTTTAAACATACAATAACATACACATAACATAATGTAAATTAGCACAAAGTCATCAAGTGATCATAGACATATCTTACTCATTTGCATCCCTACCAATAGTGCATATTAAACCGAGATAATTTCTCATGAGTTTTGCATACGTACCTGTACTAATTCAGAATATAATCATAACCTTTCACATCTTTGACATAATCTTTAAATTACCCATTGAACCACTTGGAATACTAAAGGATACTCGGGAATTACATACACATAGAATCATACCAATGCCATATCCCAGATATGGTTTTACATGGGATCTCATATCGATGCCAATAGCGCAACTATGGTCTTACAAAATTCTCATATCGATGCCATGTCCCAGACATGGTCCTACACGAAACCTCATTAGGATGCCATATCCCAGATATGGTCTTACACGTAAACTCATAACCCTAATGTCATGACATTTTATCTTAACTATTCTTAAGGTTCAACCGGGAATTTCGTCGTATCAAATCTTTGCTGAATGAATCCATAATGATAATTGTACAAGTCATGTAATAAAAAAATATTAAATACAAAATATAAGTTGCATTATTTACACATAAACTTACCTCGGTACAAAAATAGTAGAAATGGATCTAATCGTGAATAACCTTATTTTTCCCCCGATTAAGGTCCAAACTTCGTTTATCTTTATCTATAATAGCAAATTTGGTTTACTTATTTATCACATTACTCAATTCTGTCAAAAAATCATAATATAAAACTTACATTTTTGCCCCTAAACTTTGACATATTTACATTTTTGTCCCTAGGCTCGTAAAATGAAATGCATTCAATTTCTTTGTTACCTAAGCCTAGTCGACCAACACACATGCTCATATCAATCCATATTTTTCATCAAATCAGATTTTTACTACACATTTTTACAACTGTTACAAATAGGTCCCTTTTAGGTATTTTCATGAAAAATCACCTAGTAAAAGTTGTTTATTACACATCAAACTTTCATTTTCTACCATTAAACATCAAAATACATGCATGTCACACATGGGTAAATTTTTAAACATTAAACCTACTTCAAAATAATGGTAGAAATGGAAAGATCGGGTGAATACAACTTCAAAAAAACGTAAAGAGCATTCAAAACGAGGATAGGATGCACTTACTATCAAGGTTGAAAGTTGAAGAAACCCTAGCTATGGTGTCTTGAAAATCTCGGCTATGGGAGGAAGAAGATGGACACAATTTTGACTTGAAAATCTCGGCTATGGGAGGAAGAAGATGGACACAATTTTGACTTGATTTTCCCTTTTTATTCTTTTATTTGCTAAATGACCAAAATGACTTTTTAGTCTTTCTTTGAAATTTTATCTCTCCATGCACATTTTTGTCCAATTACAATCTAAGAACCTCTAATTTAAAATCTCATATCAATTGGACACCTCTAACATGAAGAACTCAACTTTTGCACTTTTTACAATTTAGTCCTTTTGACTAAATTGAGTGCCTAAACATTAGAATTTTCGAACGAAAATTTCACAAAATCATTCCATGTAACGGTAGACCATGAAAATATAATAAAAATAAGATTTACTACGTCGGATTTGTAGTCCTGAAACCATTATTTGACTAGCCCCAAAATTGGGCTGTTACATGACATGTCACTTGTATCCTAATCTATTCCTAAGGTTCAACGAGACTTCTCACTTGCCGAATGGTAGTCGAACTCGTTCGTAGAGTTATACTCATTCACATAATCAAACATACAATTCATGCAATATTAAAGCATTTAAGTACAATTATTCTAAAGCTTATTTTTAACATACGAACTTACCTCGGAACAAAATGGCTAATAGTTTGATTTAGTCCACAACCTTGTTCTTTCCTCGGTCTAGGTCAAAACCTCTTCTTTCTTGATCTATAATATCAAATTTAACTCATTCAATCATCACATTATTTAATTTAATCCCAAAAACACCTTATGGCAAAAATTACATTTTTGCCCCTAGCTTTTCAACTTTTTACATTTTAGTCCCTAGGCTCATAAAATGATTTTCATTCAATTTCATCACACCTAAGGCTAGCCAAACCTATTCCTTGCTCATAACAACCCACATTTTTCATTTATTCATATTTTTACACACATTTTACAACTTTTACAAATAGGTACCTATTTGACATTTTCATCAAAAATCACTTGGTAAATGTTGTTTATCTAACACCAAACATGGATTTTCTACCATTAAACATAAAAATATACAAATATTCAACATGGGTAAAATTTTAGACTTTGATTTTCTTTCAAATTAGTCCTTGAAATAGCTAGATTAGGTAGAGACAACTTCAAAAACATAAAAATCATTAAAAACGAGACAAAGACGGGCTTACAATCGAGCTTGGAAGCCTGGCCAAAACCCTAGCTATGGAGACTCTTCAATTTTCTGCTAAGGGGACTAAATTGAAGAAGATGGACACTTTTATTTGATTTATTTTGTATTTATTAACCAAATGACCAAAATTCCCTTAATGCCAAACTTTGATATTTCACCTAACCATGTTCATTTTTGTCCAACTTAGAGTATAATGGTCAAATTACCATTTAAGGACTTCCAATTTTAAATTTCATAGCAATTGGACACCTCTAGCTTCTAGAACACATATTTTTCACCTATTGTAATTTAGTCCTATTAGTGAAATTTGTAACACCCCACACCCGAGCCCTATGCCAGGATGAGATACGAGGCGTTACCACGCTTAATTACATGTACACAATCATTTCGATGTCATTAAGACTTGGTCAAAATAAAAACTTTTTCAAACTTTGTCTAAACTCCTTAGTATTAGCCTACGAGGCCCCAAACATCCATTGGAAACCATTCAGGACCAATCCGGGTCCTTTAACTAACTTTAGAAAAATAACTCTTAAAACAGGGCACACCCCCGTGTAGAAGGGCAACACGCCTGTGTGGTTATTATAACATGGCCATACTAATTGCCTGTGTAACACACATGGCCGAAGCATCTAGGGACACGCCCGTGCCCCATGCCCATGTGAATTAAATTCTAAATTCAAACCTACAGGGGTTTTTACACGGCCTCACACACACCCGTGTTTATGGCCTGTGTCCCTCACGCGGTCATTACACACATGTGTCTTAGCCCGTGTCTAAAAACCTTGACATTCTATTTTTGACGTCAACATCCAATAAGGGGCACACGGCCAATACACACGCCCGTGGTCAGAGGACGTGTCCTTCACACGGCTCAGACACACGGCTGTGTCTCTGCCCGTGTGTTTACTACCATGCATACTGACTTGTCAATTTAACGTGCAGGGGACACACGACTGGATAACACGCCTATAGGGTGATTGTGTGTCACACACGACCTATACACACGATCGTTTGTCTACCTATGTGGATAAAATAAGGCTATTTACCAAGCCTTTTTAGCACCCTTACTTGCACTAACCTACATATCATCTAACATGACAAATCCACACAACAATACAAGGTCTAATCAGCCACACAAGGTATTATCTCATTCATGCAATATACTCATCCATGAAAATATCATCATTTGCATATATCAATAATGAACATTAGCTATTATCCAAGGCTTTATACAAAATGAAATGATTCATCCCAAGCCAACACATTTGGCCAAATTAACATTGACACAAAACTCAAAAGTCTAAGCCCTATAGATGCCATATTCAAAATAATAAATCCAACTATACCAAGTGCTTTGGTTGATAGTGTGATTGATGCCCCCGACATCCGATGATCCTCGAGCTAATTAGGTAGCACTATAAGAAAATGGAAAGGAGAGGGAGTAAGCATAAAGCTTAGTAAGGTGCATGCAAATATTGAGCTCACATCTCATTCATTTCAAATATGTACCTGTACCATTCACAACATGGTTATGCTTTTCTCGTTTAACTTAAACTGTAACTCTTACTGTTGAACCATTTGGAATGTTATCAGATACTCACTAAGCCTCAAACATAGGATATAATGCCAATGCCCTTTCCCAAACATGGTTTTGCACTGGTTCATCTATCAAGTCGATGCCATGTCTCAGACATGGTCTTACACTACTATCGAAATCGAGGCCCAAGCCATGTCTCAGACGTGGTCTTACACTAGCTCTCACATATCCGTACCGATGCCATGTCCCAGACATGGTCTTACATTGACATATCTCGTAGTCGATGCATGTCCTAGACATGTCTTACACTGGCTTACATTTGGAGGCCGATGCCTTGTCCCAGACATGGTCTTACATTGGCTTTCATAATGTGGCCGATGCATGTCCCAGACATGTCTTACACTAGCACACAAATAACTCGAATGTCATGGCATCAATATTCGTTTTATTTTCTAATGTTCAAACGAGAGTTCTACTATCTCAATATTCGTCATACATAATCATTTCCACAAACAAGTAATTTATGCTATATCAATTCAAACACATATAATAATGTAGTTGTATTATTTACATACAACTTACCTCGATATACAAAATGTAGGCGACTAGTTTGGCTTAGTCCACTAGCTTTGATTTTTCCCGGTCTAGGCTCGGATTTTGTAATTCTTGATCTAAAATGATAGAAATTCATTCATTTCATTATCATATTAATCTAGACACTAGAAAATTCATAATTGGGCAAAATGACCATTTTACCCCTAGGTCCAAAAATCAATTTTTATCACATTTTCTTAGTAACCAAGCCTAGCCAAATACTTTTTATTCTAGAAGCAACCCACAATTCTCATTATTACACACATGGAACATCTATTTCACAACTTATGCAAAATGGTCCCTAGTTAGGGTTTCCATGAAAGCTACTTCACAAAAGTTGTTTATTTAACAACCATGATTCATTTTCTTCCATAAAATTTCAGAAATAAACATGTTTACTATCATGGAAAAACCCTAAAATTTCAACCATTTTGCAAAAGAGTCCCCTCATTTGAAAGATCATGCTACAAGGGGTTCAAAAATACAAAAATCATCAAGAAAAACTATCAAAATCACTTACTTGTGAAGGTAAAGAGTGGCTGAAATTTTTCAAGCTTCCAACCCGTATTTTTGCTAGTATTTTTCGTGGTGAAGAGGGTGAGAAAAAGATGATATCTTTTCCTCTTTATTTTATTTCATTTTTGGTCAAATAAATTACCAAATTTCCATCTAACTTTGACTTTCTCTATCTTTTATCTCCTATGGCCGGCCATCACTTTTCCAAGGGTCTGTTTTCCCTTTAAAGACCCCCAATTTTGGTTCTCTAGCTATTTAACACCCTTAGCTATCAAAATAGGACTTTTGCACTTTATGCGATTTAGTCTTTTTTTCACAATTGGGCTCACAATCGCTAAAATTAATTCACCAAAATTTTCATGCATCTATATAATCATGCTATAACACATAAAATAATATTAAAAATAATAAAATAGTTTCTATAACTTCAGATTTTTGGTCTCGAAACCATTGTTCCCACTAAGCCCAAAATTGGGCTGTTACAAAATTGGACACTTTATCGATAAAATTTCTTAACGAAATTTTCACACAATCATTCAATCATACTGTAGACCTCAAAGTAATAATAAGAATTAACATTTCTACTTCAGATATGTGGTCCTAAAATCACTATTTTGATTTGACCCAAAAAGGGCTATTACAAATAGTTCAAAGTACCTTTCGAGCTGATTTTTCACCCATTGTGTAAAATTGTCAAAAAATGGTGAAAATATGCAAATTTAATATAACAATAACTAAAATTTAGAATGATGTATAATTTAGGCTCAATTTAATTATTTTATAATAAAAGCATAAAATTTGATAGAAATTACTTAGAATTTACATGAATTCATGTTCAAAAGGTGCTAAAAACGTCTATATATTTTTGTATTTCCACACCCCCCAAACTTAATTCATTGCTCGTCTTGAGTAATGTACAAATTGCAAAAGAATTGTAAGAAAATACCCTTTGAAAAATTCCTTCAAAAATCACTTCTTCCTATAATTATGAGTTTAATGTCATTATGCTCAAAACAAAAATTCTAAAATCATGCAACTTAGGTATGCATATTGTTCACATTATTCTCAATTATTCTCATGATAGCAAGAATATAAACTAAATACTTTCTTAATAAATATATAATAAATTCTTACCAATTAAGTTTTATTTTCCTCATTTAGGACTAAGCTGCAATCCCTAAGTTTAATTATGCCTTCGTAATTTGTGTTTAGCAATTTCTCTCCATTAATAAAGTCGGCACAGAAATCTGAATCAATAGGTCTCTTAAATAGGTTGTAATGTTGCTTGGCTAGGGGTAGGGAAAAGGTATATAATTTTAAGCTAAAAACCCTACACTCAGCTTGCATCAAACCTTTGGAATAAACACCTCCAAATTTACCAACTAATTTTTCATTTGAGTACACATGCTCCTTGCACATCTATTTTTTAAGTACATATGCTCTTTTTTTATTTTACATACGAGCATATTAGTGCATGTACTACAAATTTTTTTGAGCATTTGATACTTTTTAGCACCCCAAACTTATTTTCAGAGAATATTTTGGATAGACTGAGTTTAGTGTTAGAGATAATTATGAGAGAAGAGATGGCTTATTATTGCAAGGTTTGAATAAAATCAGGCCATATAGTCTCAAAGCTGGGTTTCAAGGGATAAATATTCATTAAGGTTGGCTTGAAGGACTCAAACAGTCCAAACAGAAGTTTGCCTAAGTCATTTTCAAAATTTCATGCCTCCTAGGAATAAAAAATTTAATGGTTCGATTTACATATTTTATTAAGAGTAACATTTATGTCATAATTCAACTAACATAATATTTATTGAGATAATAGAAATTTATTTATACTAAAGTTTAGCATAATAAATAAAAATTCAAATTTTTGAGCAAAATATAACTTAATCATAATTGGATACTAAAAATGAGTTCTAAAAAATACAATTTCACTTTTTGGTCCCCCTACTTAAGATGAACAATGTCCCCATTTTTAAAAACGAAACTTAGAATAGTAAAAATAAAGAATTGAATAAATACTGTATACCCCACTACGATCCTAAGAAAGGGAGGTGAGTCAAGTTTTACTACTTAAATACCAAGCCTTTCCTAGACAAATTTGTCCTTAGGCATGTACATATTTATTGCCACACTTTTTAGTTTAACAAATAAATGTCATTTTGTCCAATTTTATTCATAACCTAAATTTTCTCTTTATTATGCAAGAAATTAAACTATCCTAAAGAAAGTAAAACCTAAGACTTAAAAAGAAACATAAAGGAAAGGAAAGACCGCCTTTTTTTATTTTTCTGTAGACCCATCAGACTCAGACTCTATTTGTGTTTCATCATTCTTGGTCTTGTTCGAATCATTTTGTTCCTTCCTCGATTGTGGAGTCCATGGCTCAAGTATGAAGTCTGGATGTGAAAAGTAAGCCAAAAGAATAGAGAAACTAACAATTAGGTTAGGTCTATTGTAACACCCCGAACCCGAGGCCGTCGCCGGAGTCGAACACGAGGTGTTAACAGACTTCAAACCACTTAAAAAAAATTTCCCAGACAAGCTGCCAATCTGCGTACTAGTCGCTTTAAAAATCATATCTTGAGTTCTGAAACTCAAAATCCAGTTCCGTAAATTTTCCCTGAAACTAGACTCATATGCCCATCTACATATTTTTTTTCTATAATTTTTTGTCAGGCCAATTAGTACAGTTGATTAGTCAAAGTCTCCCATGTTACAGGGATCGACTACACTGACCTTTGCGCATTACCACTTGGTTATCTCCCTGCACAGAGCTTCAATACTGATGCCATTTGTTTCTATAGAAACTATACTCAGGGAGGAATCTATACATATATGGCATGACTCCTAATTATCTCTGGTTAATTTATAATGAATTTCCAAAGTTGGAACAGGGAATCCAGAAACCGTTCTGGCCCTGTCTCACGAGAACCTGAATATCTCTTAGCATACTGTCCATATGATCGTTTCGTTACTTTCCTATGAAAATAGATTCATCAAGGTTCGTTTACATAATTTATTCATTATTTAATTCCAATCCTACTATTTTTAGTGATTTTCCCAAATCTACATCACTGCTGCTGCCAGCATCTGCCTTTAAGGTAGACTTTACCTATTTCATAGTTTCCATGATTCAACTAGCCCTTTTAGCATAAATAGCACAAATTATGATAGTGATTAACCATTCCATACCAAATGATTATAACATTAGGCTCAAACATATATAAGCCATTTTCGCATGGCTATATACATTAACCAAAATATTCTTGCCCCTTATCATTTTTGCAATTTCGGCTCAATAGCCAAACACAAAGAGCATGATTTTGATTTGCTTAAAACATGATCTAATCAAATCATAATTTAAGCTCTATTACTCAAGAACTTACCCCTTTCCGCTGTCCGAAATCGACTTGGTAAGGTCGCACCCTTAATATAAATAATTGATAGAAAATATATATATATATAGTGGGTTCGCACACATAGTGCTTAATAATCAACCACGCACACTTAGTGCCATGTACTTTAAACTCGCACACTTAGTGCCATGCATTTCAAGCCCGCACACTTAGTGCCAATCTCACAACCGTGAACACTTATTGCCCGCACACTTAGTGCAAATCTCACAACCGTGAACACATATTGCCCGCACACTTAGTGCCAATCTCACAACCGTGAACACTTATTGCCCGCACACTTAGTGCTGAAAACCAACCACTCTATACGCTTCACTGCCTTTTTACATTCGACAATTTCATCTCTACATACATATACACATATAGCAATACACATTAGTATATCATTTACATTACTTGAATACAAACACAACATGCTTATCGACCATTCAACTTCCAGTTCCATGGCCACATACAAAAATCACATTTATAGTCATAACACTCCTTCAAAATTGCATCACTTATACCCTTATAATTCAATCCAAATCGAAATTCAAATACGAGTACATGATACGTACCTGATCAACTTAATAATTTAGGCATATCTAAGTGAAGTTATATCGCAAATTCTCATAGTCAGAAGCTTGCTACAGCTCGATCGGGATCAAGATTCATTACAATACAGCAAACACATTTTAATAGCAAAAAATCATCACACTATCATTTTATCACTTTATGGCATGTATAAATAGACTCACGCGTGCTACGTTAGTCCTAGAACCGACTAAACCGTAGCTCTGATACCAATCAAATGTAACACCCCGAACCCGAGGCCGTCGCCGGAGTCGAACATGAGGTGTTAACAGACTTCAAACCACTTAAAAAAAATTTCCCAGACAAGCTGCCAATCTGCGTACTAGTCGCTTTAAAAATCATATCTTGAGTTCTGAAACTCGAAATCCAGTTCCGTAAATTTTCCCTGAAAATAGACTCATATACCCATCTACATATTTTTTTCTAGAATTTTTGGTCCGGCCAATTAGTATAGTTTATTAGTCAAAGTCTCCCATGTTACAGGGATTGACTACACTGACCTTTGCGAATTACGACTTGATTATCTCCCTGCACAGAGCTTCAATACTGATGCCGTTTGTTTCTATAGAAACTATACTCAGAGAGGAATCTATACATATATGGCATGACTCCTAATTATCTCTGGTTAATTTATAATGAATTTCCAAAGTCGGAACAGGGAATCCAGAAACCGTTCTGGCCCTGTCTCACGAGAACCTGAATATCTCTTAACATACTGTCCATATGATCGTTTCGTTACTTTCCTATGAAAATAGATTCATCAAGGTTCGTTTAAATAATTTATTCATTATTTAATTCCAATCCTACTATTTTTAGTGATTTTCCCAAATCTACATCACTGCTGCTGCCAGCATCTGCCTTTAAGGTAGACTTTACCTATTTCATAGTTTCCATGATTCAACTAGCCCTTTTAGCATAAATAGCACAAATTATGATAGTGATTAACCATTCCATACCAAATGATTATAACATTATGCTCAAACATATATAAGCCATTTTCGCATGGCTATATACATTAACCAAAATATTCTTCCGCCACTAGTCTATTTTATACATGCCATAAGACAATCCGAAACATAGCAGTACCAAACAATGGATAGTGATAGTGTGACTAGTTGCTGACGATCCCTGAGCTTGTAGCTTCACAATGAGATCTATAAAACAGAGGAAACAGAGTAAACGGAGTAAGCATTACAATGCTTAGTAAGTTTTAAGCAGTGTCAACAGATAACAATCAAATTATAACATAGTTGTTCGTATTTTTATTTCACTCTTCCTTCGGGCATACCATCCCTTTACCGAATATGCACATCTCATCATATACAATAGGCAGATAAACTTTCACATAAAAGTGAGCTCATGTGACATAGATATATCGTATGATTTCACATCACCTCTCACACTGATCCGATGTCACATAATCATAGGAATAGTCTCATAGATTGCTCTCGTATGCATCACATAACTACCTTACGATTTAGTGCAAATCAAGCTCACATATAAACTTGGAGTACATACCTATTTAACCTTTCGCATTGAATATATTTATAAGCAATTCTTATTACGAAGTCTTACCCGGACATAATCTCCACACGAAGTTATCGGGTCTTACCCGGACAAAATCCCCACACGTAGTCATCGGGTCTTTAGAGCTCGGATATAGTACAAGCACGAAGCTTAAGGACATTAATCAGTGATAATATTCTCGCATAAAGCCTGCGGGGTTTTAACCCGGATATAGTACTGACACAAATGCCCTTCGGGACTTATCACATTTATGCACTTTCACATCCATCACGTTGGCCACTCGGCCCTGTCACATATATACACTTTCACATTCACACATCGGCCATTAGACCTTATCACATATATACACTTTCACATTCATCACATCGGCTATTAGGCCTTACTATCATTTCATATTCGAATACTCATAAACTTACAATATCACGATTTAGAATTCAAGTATGGGTTTAATCAATAGCTTATGAGCAACTAAAACAAGTTTATCAAGGTTCACAACATAGTCTCAAATTCAGCACAAGCTGTTTTTCCTGAGCAATAGTCACTAAATTATTTATAACTGGAGCTACAAAACTCCAAATCACTTTCCGTTAGATTTTCCTGAATATAGACTCATATATCTTCCATCCAAAAAATTTCCAGAATTTTAGGTTTGGCCAATCAATACCAGATTTTTCTTAAAGTTTCCCCTGTTTCACTGTTTGACTAATCTGACCACTCTTCACTACGAATCAAATTTCTCATTTTACTGAATTCAAAATGTGTTGTATTTGATTTCATTTGAAACTAGACTCATTAAGGAGTCTAAGAATATAAATTTTATCTTATAACCATTTTTGTACAATTTATAATGATTTTCTAAAAACAGAACAGAGGATTACAGTGTCATTCTGCGCTGTCTCACACAACTTTAAGTATCTCATTATCGGAAATTCCTTTGCTTACACAGTTTCTTTTATAAGAAACTAGACTCATTAAGCTTTAATTTCATGTCTCATTCAGCCTCTAATTCAAATCCATAAATTTATGGTGATTTTCTAAAGTCACGTTACTGCTGCTGTCCTAAGCAGACTATTTCAAATTACCCTTGAATTCCCAAGCTCAAACACTTAAGAACTTACCAGTTGAGCTTAGAACATATCATGGCCACATCATATCTTATTAAATCAACTCATCATGTCCTATTATAATTGAATTTACTCAACGTTTAATCACTTAAAACTTACCTCGGATGTGGTCGAACAATTTCGGCGGCTATTCGATCACTTCTTCCCTTCCCTTATCCAACTTTGGTCCTCTAAGCTCTTGAGCTTAATTTAACAAATAAATTGATTTAATCATTTGAGCATCAAAAGAGGAACTCAAGGTATTTAGCCCATATATATATACATTAGACATTAAAGTCACATACATATGAAATCATAAATCAATTCAACATATTAGCCCACACTCTCTTTTAGCCGATTGTCTAAGCCAAGATAAAAGCATCAATATGCTTGCCTCTAGCCGAATACATGCAACATCAAGAAAGAATGATGCATCCATGGCCGAGTGTCATATTCATAACTTTACAAAAACATTTGCCATGAGCTAGCTTCTATACTTGGTGGCCACTCCAAATATACAAAGATTTTCAATGATAGAGCATTAACATACCTTAATACATCAAAATAATTAAATTCTTCCCATGGCACACTAAAACCGAATATGTCTTATTCAAATATAAATTCTCATATTTCATTTATTTAACCATTTAACCCTCCTATCAAATAATTTTCACAAACTAATCTTAAACTCAAAATCACATAAAATCGTAACACAAAAGGCATTCATCTAACACTTGATTTCCAAATTCTAACATCAAACTCAAATTTCTTAGCTCATCAACTCATGGCCGAACATCAATTATTCACCAAAACAAAAATTAACTCATGGGTTTTAGAGAAAATTAAGTAAGGAATTCAATGATACTAAAAATTAACAAAAACAATCTGAATTTCACCTTGAATTTTTGCTTCCAAATGGCCGAAACTTCAAAGCCACAAATTTTATTTTCTTTCTCCTTTGTTCGGCCTCCAAGATGAACTACATGCATGTTCTTTTTTTTTATGCCCCATACCGTCCATATCAATTGTCTAAGGTTAAATATCATCACAAATACTCCAACTTACAAAACAACTTCAATTCGGCCTTGAAGATACAAACATGCATGGCTTTCCATTTTATGTTTTATAATACTTATAAAAATAATTATCTCACAAATAACTTTAAAATAAACATATAAAGACATCATGCATTAAGCCATTACCATCCATATATTTATTAATGATATAATTGTCATTCAAAACCTCAACATTCTAAAGACATAACACTTTAACATTTTCATGATAGCATGCTTATTAATCAATTGATGCATTTTAATCCTTTTTAATGACATAAAGAAAGAAAGAAAAATATTTACCAAGAGTTTCAAACTTCTTGGCCGAATATCAACCCTCCAAACAACCAAAAAATTTAACTCATGGAATGGATAGAATTTGAACAAATCACCAAAATTATACATAAATTTTCAAGAATTTCAAAGTACTTACCTCTTTCTAAATATTCTCCAAGCCGAAATCAAACAAAGAAATTTTTTTCTTCTTTCTATTCTCAAGTTACGGCAATGGGGGGAAAACATGGATGAGACAACTTTGTTCTCATCACCCCTCCCTTTTCATTTCTTTATTACTAACCCTTTATTATATTCTTTCTCCCATAACACACTAACACAACATGTTTCCAACATGTTTCACCCCATAACATTTTGTCCACTCTCATGCTCATGGCCGGCCACTACATATTAGGGGGAGGAAATTGACATGCAAGTCCATCCTTTTTATTTCATGCACTAATAGATCCTTATGTTTTGATCTATCACATTTCAAAAGTGTCACACATAAGTCCTATTGACTAAATTCACATGCAATTTACTAAATCAAAGCTTAAAACTTTCACACATTCGTATTCACATATAATAGTCATAAAATATGACGGCTAATTATTTTTATGACTCGATTTTGTGGTCCCGAAACCACTTTCCGACTAGGGTCACTTTAGGGGTGTCACATCTATCCCTTTATTCAACAAAATAAATAGATTTATTTGTCGGGCTACTTAAAAAATATTTTTTGAAAAATCACATTAAGTTAAATTCCCAAGAAAGATTAGAGGGGTCATAGATGGTCCCATTTAAATTTTAATCTCATCAATAGAAATTTAATTAATGTAATGATAAAAAAAATCTGCATTTTAATTAAATGAAGAAAAATAACTAAAAATATAAATTAATGATAAAGAAAGTAAAGAGAACTCCCTCTATTTTATTCGGAATAATCATTGACTAGGGTGGTGTCAAATGGCTATTTGTCATACCGATCATACTCATCTAGAAAGTAATCATACTCTTGCCCAGGAAATTTGTCCAACATCTGGTTAGGGAAAGAAAACCATAATTGATTTTTCCTGACGTCCTCGTTTAACTTCCTGTAATTCATGCAAATCCTCCAACCTGTGACTTGAATATTTGAGATAATCCATTCGATATATTTCTTGTACCTTTCCACTACCATAAGTGACTCATCTTCTTGATTATTGATGAACTCAACTAAAATAATGACAGGTAAAGATAGAGCCAAATAATCATATTTCAAATGAAGAGGCAAAATCTTTTGTTCCAATTCATTTGGCTCTTCAATCAACGCCTTTGGTTACGTGTACTCCTGAGATGATAACTCAAATGATTCTAGTGAACTTCCTGAGTGAATCCCTTTGAATTTTCTTCCAAAAAAAGGCAAACATTCCTCTTTTTCATCATCACTTGGTGATTCTGCTAGTAGAATAAGTTCTAACAGATCGTCTAGAGAATTGTGTTCTAATTCAATAGAAGCCATTGATTGTATCTCGGGAACAACAGAGCATTCTTCAACTAAATCTGGGGATTTAGTAGCATTGAAGTCATTAAAAGTCATCTTGTCATCCAAATTTTTTTTTAAATTTAGTATCATTTTGCTATTTAAGCCTTTGCGGATATAGAGGTGGTGGAACATTGGCTTGGACTGGATAACTTTTCCGAGGGATTGTTTCATCTAAAACAGGTTTTAGATTATCAGAATTGACTATTTTAGGATTTACCTCATCAAAGTTTTCAATATTAAACTCTTGTAGAGCAAGAGGTTGAATTCTCGATTGAACTTCCTCTTTGTCAATAGGCCCGTCTTTAACCTCAACTACTTTGGGATCCAATGTCTTTCCACTTTGAAAAGTAACCGCTTTGCAATTTTTTTTCCTGAAATTCTTGGATTTTCAATACAGTAGACCAAAGCTGTAACACCCCAAAAATCTCGAAACCCAAAAATCCCAAAATCCTGAACTTTCTTTGTTTTAGGTTTTGATAAAAATTGTGTTTTATGTTCCTAGCCATGTGATAATTACAGTAGGTCTTAATTAAGGTTTGAGTTCAAACCTAGGAATAAATGAAATTATAGTTTAATTATTAAAAGAATCAGGGTTGGCAAGTAGTTGGGCTTTTAAATAAAAATAGGGGAGAAATAGCATCAAAAAGCCTTGTGGAGGAGTGGCTAAGTGACGCCACTTAGGGAGTAAGGAGGTGGCGTTAGTAGCTAGCAAGGAGATCCAAGGTTCGAATCCTAGCTTAGTATTATTAGAAGTTTAATTTTGGATTTCTAGAAGGATGGAAGTGGCGAGAAGATGGATTCCAAGGGGAGTGTTCAGAAGAGAAAATTAAGGAAAAGATCAAGGGGTTATCAAGGAGAAAAACGAGGAGATGAGAAGGGAGAAGTGATGGAGCTGAATTGGGAATTGGGCATGGAAAATTCAGGTATAAGGGCTATAAATAGAGGCCGAATACAGGGTTGCTAGGCTACTGCCAAAATTCTTCTTCACCTTGTTGCTAGAAACCCCTTTCTCCAAAAGCTGAAAACCCTTTTCTTTTCAAGATCCAAGAAGCCGAAAACCCTTTTGTTTTTCTTTCTTTTCTTCCTACCAATTTCTATTATTCTCTACACAATTTTCTTTGTTTCACTTAGCCGATTTCTTCTTCTACTCTTCTTCTTTAATCTGTACCAAATAAACCTTATTCACCATACTAAGTTTGAAAAGCTGAAAAGCTGAATCTCCCAAGGGCTGAATACTCTTTGACCGAATCTAGTGGAATTAGTATCGGATCTCGGATCTTAGCTCTCTGCCGAATTGCTCTTTAGGTGCTTGCAATTTTGGTATGTGTTTCTCATCCATTGGCTAAGGTTGGCCGAATAGCCATAGTAAGGTAAGGGGACTTGTGTTGGATATGAGTCACCTATTATTCTGGTTTTAATAGTTACGATTGGTGCAGATCTAGGAGTTGTTCATGGTTAGTGAAGGGGTTGTTATACTTATCACGCAAGGTAAGGTTAAGCTGAGATTCTGGCTTTTGGTAAAGTATTTGATAAGTATGTAAGATTAATCTTTGAGTGATATCGATTGTAGGTTTGGGCTAAGGAGATCGCATCACGCTTGCTTACTAGGTGTGTACATACACTACACACACATTATGTATCGGCAAAAGCCGAAATGCCGAAAAGCTAAAATGCCGAAAAGCTGAAAGTTTGGCTACGGTAGTCCTGCGAGTACGCGAACACTCGTAAGAGGGAGACCAATAGGTTTCCTGAGACCCACAGACGATTCTGTGGAATTGGGTTGTGATTTGGCCATACGGGCCAAAATGGGCTAAATGGGCCCGATGGGCTGTTGGGCCCATAATAGGCAAAAACTGAATAATGATGCCATGTGATAGGAATTTATATGTGAGCATGAATATGAATGTGACTGGGCCTAATGATCCATATAAATGTGATTTGGGCCTAATGGGCCATATACAGGTGATTTGGGCCTAATGGGCCATATAAATATGATTGGGCTTAAAGGGCCAAATATAGGTATGTGAAATTTTTTGGGCTTTGTAAAGGGTTTTGGGCCTAGTATATGATAACCACATAAGACTTAATTAATATATTGCGACCGTGGACAAGTCAAAGGGTTAAGGTGTGGCAACGGGTATATGCATGTCTAGGATTGGATCTAGGGAGAACTTGGTACTTAAGCGGTCTTAATGACTCACCTCCTCTTCTCTAGAATCCTACCTGGTGCATAGTCTTCGTTCATATTAGCTCACGAGACTTGTTAACGGGCCAAGGCAAGTGAAAATCATAATTAAGGGAAAATTACCAAAATGCCTCTAAGGGCGAAAATGACCAAAATACCCCTAGGTGTAGAATGTAAGTTTTATGGATGTGACATGCATACATATGATATTCTGCTTAGGTTGCATATGGGTGGGAATTATGGAACGGAGGAAGTATATGAGGATCGCATGGTTGCTTGACAATCATGGATTCACCAACGACTTTTAAAGCCCAATATGTAAATAAAGGTAGTTCCGCAATCGGGCTACCATGGTGTGTGGGCTGGGTGGGCCGATATTTATATCCCCACATGGTGTGACGGTGGACGGAGCTGGTGTGTAGCGAATGGATAATTTGGATGGGATTGCATTGCATGATTGTTGAATGATGTTTTTTTTTGAATGCTTGTTTTTTGTCGAGGGTTGTACACACTGAGTTTGCGAAAACTCACCCCCTCTTTTATTTTATTTTCAGGTGATGCTCAGTAGAAGGTTCGATGTTTGGAGGGACTCTAGGTGGCCAGCTAGCAAGATAATTCGGACTTGGTTTTTTTTTTAAGTATTTAAGTTTTTATTTCTTTTTAAGTGTGTTTTGATCAGATTGTAATAAGGTTTTCATTATGTTTAGTTGAATTATTGTTATTATTTTCATTGTAATCACAGGAAGTTGAACATGGGTTTCCTAAATTATAGTATGCTTTCTACGTTTCCGCAATTAAATTTTTAAATGATAAGTTTTCTTAAATCAAATGTTTTAAACAAGGTTTTTGCAACTGAAAGGTTTTTTTTTAGTTTCTTTTATTTTAAGAAGGGTTTTCAATGAAAACATGGTTTTCGCTAAAACACTTCAATGTAACACGCCAGATTCGGCCATAACGTCTGGGCCAGGTTTGGGGTGTTACAAAAGCTCCTTGGGGTCCATCTCAAAGTTCACTGGCTAGTTAACCCATTTGATTCCCCAGATTTCTTAAAATGGCATAATTCTTCTCTATGTATGCCTTCAACAGATTCTCAAGATCGCTTGAAGATTTAGTTAGTGGGGGTTGTTGCACTTGTTGAGAATATTCTGGCGGATAATTTGGTCGAGATGGCAGAGAAGATTTGTTATGGTTTGCCCATTGATTACACCATGGAAAATTTGGATGATACTGCCTTGAAGAGTTGTAAGAATTTGATTGTAGACCATTCCAATTTTGAGTTCCCATGTAATATTTTGACTCTGGATTCAATGGACAATTTTCAAAAAAAAAATGGACATCTCCACAGTATTCACAAGAAATATTCTCAAACTAGTTCAGCTGCTGACTTGTCAGATTACCATTAAAACCATAAACAATTATGTTATTAAGTATAGAAGCGCATCAACTTCAAGTACTCCTACTACTCGTCTTCCTGAGGCTGCTCGGTTGGTTGGCCATTGATAGTTATTTCTAGAAATTCTTTTAAGAATATTGTAAGCCTCATTGTAAGACTTAGAAAGAAAGGCTCCATTTACTGAAGCATCTACAATCATTGTAACAATCCATTTTTCAGTGAAATCGGAACAGTGGTTTCGGGACCACATATCCAATCTGAAAATAAATTTTATTTTTATTTTATTATATGGTCTGTATTATGACAGACATGTCATGAGAAAAATTTGATATGAAAATTTTATTGATTAAGTGCTTAATTACGAGAATGACTAAATCGCATAAAATGCAAAAGTTGGATTCTAGTAGCTATAAGGATTAAATAGGTATGGAATTCAAATCTAGCGGTCCTTATATGATAATTAGACCATTAAAGAAAAGTATGTAGATTCTTGGTGACTCATCCATGGAAATATAGAAAAAGGGGAAGGACTAAATTGGAAATTTCTAAATAGTTAATTAATTAAAAGATGAAATGAAAATATCATCTTATTTTCTCATCATCTTCAACCTAAAAACACATGGAAACCCTAGGAGAGAGAGAGAAAACTTTCAAGGCCTAATTGGGTAAGTTTTCTTGTCCTATTTTAGTAATTTTGATTTTTTTTTGAAACCGGGATAACTTAATCTCTTTATTTGAGGGATTAATTTGAAAAGTTATCAAAGTATGGAAAATTGGTCAAGAATGTATATGCTAAAAATTAGAAATTTATGTAGAAAATGAAAGGTTGTTGATAGATAAACAACTTTTTCAAAGTGATTTTTAATGGAAACATGATTTAGGGACTAAAATGTAAACTTGTGAAATTGAAGAAAAATTCTAAATTTTTATGAATACAAGTGCTGTAAAATTGGTAATGGGATTTTAGATAGGCTTGGAATAGGGAGTAAATTGCACAAGTTTCATTTTCCGAGCCTAGGGACGAAATCAGAATTTATGGAAAAGTTAGGGGCAAAATGGTAATTTTACCTAGGACGTAAATTGGGTCTATTTAAGTATGAAATCTGTGAAATTGATGGTTAAATTGATTTATTTAGATCCAGACAACACAAATTTGAGGTTAGATCGAGGAAAATAAAATGTTTCAGATTAGTAGATCCTAATTGAGCAAGTAAATATGTTTATTGGAATGTTGTGTATGTATGGAATGTGATATACCTTGATGTACATTATTTGAATGTTATAATAAAAATTTCATACATGCTTGAGATGGTGCAAAAGGGGTTGAGTCCCGATTGAATATTGAATTTCGATGGTTATATGCACTTTCCCGAAACTAATAAGGTCTTCCATTTGTTACGGATGAGATTTAGCTCAGACGAGTAATACTATTGACCTTGTTATAGAAAGGATTTAGCCTAAACGGGTAATCCTGATATAATACCTCTTGAGTATATGTTACGAGTAGGGTTTTGCTTGGACTGGTAATCCTAATTGAGCTCTTTTGAGCATACGTTATATAAAGGATTTAGCCTGGATTCGTAATCCTATTATACGATATGTGGCTCGAGAGTATGTTTCTTCAGTAAGTTCCTTAATAGGTACTCTTGAATAAGAATTAAAAGATTATGGAACCATACACCTCGAGTGTATTATTTAAGCATCCATCAGAATTTCAATGATTCAAAGGACATAAAACTCTTGACATGGTATGAGAATTATGAGATGAAATGTTAATGACTTGAAAGAATATTGCATGATGAGCTCATCTATGTTTGATTGAATGCATGTGTTGGGGCAATGTTGCTAATGGATGGTAACATGAAATTGTATGCTTAGATTTAATAACGGGATTGATAAGTTTAGTTTCCATTATACAAACTTACTAAGCATGTAATGCTTAATCCATTTTATTTTTCCCTGTTTTATAATGCTCGGAAGCTCACGACGGTTGGAGATCATTGGAGCATCGTCGCACTATCAACTAGTCATTTTGGGTATACTTAGTAAAATCGTTTTAGTATAACGGCATGTATAGGACAACTTGACCATTAGTAGCTTGATAATGATGTTTTGTATCCTAGCCATTGGAATGGCAAGTAATGGTTTGTTCTGGTATGATTAAGTAGGTTATTATGATATATTCATATGTGATATGTTAAGTACTTGTGATCAAATGATGTTAATACCTAAGTTAAACCAAGGTATGTAACACCCCAAACCCGGCCTGGAAGTTTGGCTCGAATTTGGCATGTCACATTGAAGTGTTTTTCAAAAACCATGTTTCCATTAAAAACCTTTCTTAATAATTAAAAACTTATACCCTTTTTAAACCTTGTTAGAAACCTCAGCTGAATAACATTCTTAACAACTTTGTAAAAATCTTGGCAGTTGCTGAAGCTTGATTTAAAAACAATTGCAGATACGTGATGTTTTGAACAACAGTAGTTGCTTTGGAAAACCGTGTTCTAATACTAGCAATTATAAGAACAATAAGTAAAATTTCAAATTTGAAATCTAGAAAATTACAACGGCTTTACTACAACCCACATAAAACATTTAAAAGTAATAATCAAAACTATAAAATAAACAGTGTGTGTGGCTTCCTCTGAGCCCCTCGCAGCTCCGATCCGTCTAAGGCTGGAAATTACCTGAAAGGTTAATAAACGGGGTGAGTTTACGAAACTCAGTGTGAAATCCCCTACTATAAAAAGGAACAGTCAGTCATATAAAAGAATTAAAAGTCTGGCCCCAGCCTTACTTACAGTTTCAGTATCAATTGGGCCTTAGCCCACTATAACAGACAGTACCAGATGGGCTTTAACCCATTACAGAATAAGAAACATTATCAGAACTAGAATTAGAATCAGAATCAGAATCAGGTGGCAGAATCAGAATCAGAATCAGTATCAGGTAACAGAATCAAAATCAGAATGTGAATGCAATCCCAACCCAGTCCAGCCGTATACACCCTCGTACCAACCATACATTCCATATGGGGAATAGCTCAACCCACCCAGCCCTACACTCGACAGAATTTGCAGCGTGGCTACCAGAACAGATATTGTGATAGAGTCACCAGATACAGATATTTTGGCAGAGCCACCAAAACAGATATTTGTGGCATAGCCACCAGAATAAGATAATGTGGCAAAGCCACTTAACAGAATACGTGGCACAAAGCCATCGATAACTGTAATAACTTCAGCACATAGCCATCAGTGACGGTAATATAACTGGCACATAGCCTTCGGTAAATATGATCGACACAGGGTCGTCAAAAAATATGTTAGGTACATAGCCACAGGTAAATACGTTTGGCACGAAGTCATAGTCAAGATGGCACGAAGCCATATTTAGGTTGGCACAGAGCCATCGATAACGGGTCTATAATCGGCACGAAGCCCACAATATCAATACGAAGCCCACAATAATGGCACACAGCCTTCGGTAACATGATCGGCACTCAGCCATCGATCGGTCCATAGTCGTCTCGGGCGACCCGTGCGACCTTAACAGATCAGATCTTCCTCCGTACAAAATCCCAACCCATGCAACATGTCATGTATGCAGAATGTCATGCCCATATTTGAATCAAACAATCACAATCAAGTCATTCATATCACCAACATATATTCACAATCAAATCCGTCAACCACATAGTCCAAGTCAGTCACTTGCCCACAAGGGCAAAACAGTCATTTAACACCCTAGGGGCAAAATGGTAATTTTACCCCACGAGGGTATCTTGGTAATTCTACCCTACAGGGGTATTTCGATAATTCTACCTTACAGGGATATTTCAGTAATTCTACCCTAGAGGGGTATTTCGATAATTCTACCCTACAGGGGTATTTTGGTAATTCTACCCTACAGAGGTATTTCGATAATTCTACCTTATAAGGGTATTTTGGTAATTCTACCCTGCAGGGGTATTTCGGTAATTTCACAAACCAGGGGTATTTTGATAATTTTACAAACTAGGGGTATTTTGGTAATTTTATTGATCGAGGGTATTTTGGTAATTTTGTAAACCAAGGGTATTTCATTAATTTTGTAAATCGAGGGTAAAATGGTAATTCTGTAAATAGAGGGTAAAACGGTAATTCTGTAAATTGAGAGTAAAATGGTAATTCTATCTTATTTTGGTAATTTTACAAATCGAGGATATTTGGGTAATTTTATAAATCGGGGGTACTTTGGTAATTTTACAAGTCGAGGGTATTTCAATAATTTGGTAAACTAAAGTATTCTAAACAGGGATAACAATACGAATGGGCCTAAAGCCCTTCTCGGTCCAAATGTTACCACACGCTCGTGTAGCCCTTTTAGCCCAAATCTAGCCACAGATATGTATTCACCTAGCCTAGTCCAATATTTACTACACAATCAAACAACTTATCCAGTTGGACCCGTAAGCCCATTGGGCCCACATGGCCCTTTTCGGCCCATCGCGGCCCGAAGTAGCCATCCTACAGCTAGAGTAGTGAGAAATACACACCTGATTGGAGACTGGAGTTAATCCACGCTCCGAGAACTCTTAGTTGACGCCCAACCCAAATGAGCACGCCATAAAGCGAAAGGGATCAGCCAAGAAAGGTACCTTTACTCTCCTCATGGTTCTCTCTATTTAAAGCCAGCTTCGAATCCACTCTTATGTTAGCTTCCCGATGTGGGATCCCTCCATCATCAGAGTTTAAATTCAACACCAACTCTTGCCGCCCCCTGTTAGCAAAATAAAAGCTCTTTGCTTGCCATGGGATTCGAACCCATGCCTCCCCTTAAATGCTCCATACGCTACTTGCCACTAAGCCGCAAAGCTTTTTGTGTCACAATTTCTCCAACAATATTCTTAAGGCCTACCGACTACACCCAGGGTTTGATTCACCTTAAACCAAAATTTTTGCTAGAGTCCAGGTTTGAACCCAGGACTTCTCCAACACTTCTCAGCACACTTAACCACTAAAACAAGCCTTCAACTACGAAATTTTCACGCACAACAAAATATTATAAGCTGCCTTCAACCGCTCCCATGCTCAAGGCCCAAAACTTCTAGGCCCAAATTCAGGGTGTTACAAGGTAAGTTTTTAATCACATATGCGTGTAATGGTATACCACGATGAATGATGGAATTGTTTAATTTGAATGCTTGGATTGGTTGGTATTGGTTGTGTGTTTTAAGTGCAGGAAAATGGTGAGTTTTGGGTGACAAATGAGGGTAGGAAATGACCTTATTTTCTCCACATAGGTGGATACAGAGGCATATGTCTTGGTTGTGTGTGACACATGGCTTGTCCCATGGGCATGTGTTCCAGGCGTGTGTCCCCTGCATCTTAAAAATGAGAAACATAATGCTCAGAATTGGGCACACGGCCTTGGGCACAGGTGTGTGGCTCAGTTGTGTGGTTGACACGGCCTTGGGCACGGGCATGTTACACAGCTGTGTGAAAACTACACCCAAATTTCAAAAATTATATTCGCCACACTGCCTAGCACACGGGCATGTGACTTCGCCGTGTGACTTCAATTTCTTTATGCCTTAAAAGTCAGAGAGTTACACAAGTCAGAGAAACGGACATGTGTAGTACATGGCCTGACCGCACGGGCGTGTCCCTAGACCACACGGGCGTGTGAGCCCTGTAACTTTGGAATTTTTTTGAAATGTCGCAAAAAATTTTTAAAGGTCCCGATTAAGTCTCGACTTGACTCTAATGCTCGTAATGGGCCTCGAGGGTCCAATTAAGGGACATTTTGAATGATCTCAGTAATTGAATAGTAACTTACATGAATTATTTGTTAAATGTTCTGAAAGTTCTAGTAATGCTTCGAAACCCTATTCTGACGACAGATACGGGTTAGGGGAGTTACAATCATTCTAATATGAGCATTAAGACCAATAAAGAAAGTCTTCATTTGAACACAATAAAGAATGCCATTATGAGGACACTTTTGTAATAGCTCCTTGAACCGCTTCACTGTCTCATACAAAGATTTTTCATCAAGTTGCTGAAATGAAGTGATTTCATTTTGAAGCTTGGCAGTTAGGGATGGAGGAAAGTATTTTATTAAGAAATGTTCATCCAACTCTTGCCAAGTAGTTACAGAACAAGACGATAGGGAGTTTAACCACGTTCACGCTTTATCTTTTAAAGAGTATGGAAATATTTCATGGGTCAAGGCATCCTCGGTCACCTTGATCAGTTTGAATGAGTCACTCACTTCCATGAATAGCCGAAGATGAAGATGTGGATCTTCAGTAGGCATCCCACTAAGTTGACCCATATTTTGCAACAGCTGGAACATGACTGGTTTTAGTTTGAATTGTGGTGCACCAATTTTAGGTCTCACAATACCTGAATTGAGTTAATTGAAGAGAGGAACGGCATATTGTTGAATGACACAATTTTTATCATCGACAGCAATGACCAAATTGTGAGCATTATCTGCAAATGCTCCTCCTTGATCATGTTGTAGAGGATCCATTATTACCTAATTAATAATGAAAACTATTAAAGTGAAACAAAAAAAGTGAACCAAATTGCAATATAATTAATTTCACAAATAATTGACTAAAATAACAGTCTGTGGCAACGATGCCAAAAACTTAGAATGATAGAAATGTGTAAGAGTACACAGTCGTATCAAGTAATAAAGTGATAAGAATGTCGCGTTATCGTACCTACAGGTACTGTGCAAGAAAATATTTATGAAATGTAAGATTTAAACAAATTGGCGAGGAAAAACATTTTCATTTATAAGAGGTGATCAAAAACTAAAACTAACTTAACTAAGTGATTATCTAAGAAAAAAAATTCCAATGCACGATTTCTAAAAAAAATGTGTTTAACCAATATGAAATAAATGTGTTAGATCAATTTTATTCTTTAACTTAGAATAATTAAAGCTGTGTTCATGTTGATAGGAATAATTTCACGACAATTCGGTAAATTACTAACTAATGCACATACTTACCTATTAAAACCCATTAATCTCTTGAACATGTTTCTATGTCAATGAAAACAATTAATCAAATTTTAATAAGCAAGTATAAGATTAAGTATGGTAACAATAGATCACTATATTGAAACAATTTAATCATAATAATCTTACAAGTTATGCAAGGCTAATGTACTGTTTAATATCGTTGCTAATTTAACCTTCAACTACCTGAGAAGATTAAACATGCATCAATTAAATATTGAGTCAATTAATTATAATTTCAATTTGGTTAATAATTAATTCAATTGCTACCTTACAGTTAAAGTGTAAGCATAACATAGGCATGATTTTATTTAATTGAACAATTTGCTGAGACCTAATAACAATACAAACACATTTTAAATAATCGAAGTGGACAAAATGCAATTAATATAACATGAAATGAATTTAAATAATTTTAATTAATGGAAGAACAAAAATAAAAATGTTCATGTTCATGATCAAAACAAAACTTAAAACAAAGTTAAAAGAAGGAACTAGAACAACAAATCTCGGTGGTTTTCCGCAGCCAGACTAGTGTGTTCTTCTTTTGTCTGCTCGTTCTGATGATCCAAGGCCTTCATGAACACTCAATTTTTTATTTTCCAAGAGGTGTGCAAGATATATTTCAAGAGGGGAATTCGACAAGGGAAGGAAGGAATTTAAAGGCAACAATGAATAGTGAAAGAGAGAAAGTGAGTGAGAAAGAGAGGTGTGAAGTGAGGGATGTGAGGGATGATTTTTGAGAAAGTGAAGGGGGATATTTATACTTGAAATTGGAAGCTCAAATTAGCTAAAAATAGCCACCAAAACCTAGTAGGGAGAGGGGTTGAATTGGTTTTACTATTTTTAGCTTGTGGCTGAAATTAAATGCACAAAAAGTGGAATGGTGAGAACGAATGTAAAAGAAGTTTGAGGGTTGTTTTGAAATTATTATAATCAGCTTACTTAGCTGATTTGGGTAGAAATTGGCTCGGCATTGGGATGCTCTTTTGGGCTTGTCTCTCTTCCTTCTTCAACTGTTCAATTCAGGCCTTTTTTGTTCGCTTCAAGTTGTCTGATTTTTCCCGATAAAGGTCACTTGGACCAATTGATTTAAATAAGTCTGAGAGCATGAATTTGAGTCCTAAAAGGCTAATAATTTATCATCTTGATCTCCTAATGTGCCTCAATACTTGAATCATTCAAGGTGACTTTCGAGCTGATTTTTCACTCTTTGTGCAAAACTGTCAAAAAAGGGTCAAATTATGCAAATTTAATGTAAAAATAAATAAAATTCAGAATGAAGTATAATTTAAGCTCAATTGAATTATTTTATAATAAAACCATAAAATTCGACATAAATTATGTAGAATTTGCATGAATTCATGTTCAAAAGGTGGTAAAAAAGTCTACATACTTTTGTGTTTCTAGCACCCCAAGGTCAAACACTTAGTCTGATGAACCCTTTATCCAATAGCTCTTGTAGCTTAGTTGTCAACTCCTTCAAATCTATTGGTGCCATTCTAGAAGGCGCTCTTGAGATAGGAGCAGTTCCTGGCATCACATCAATAGAGAATTCCACATCCTTGTTTGGCAGAATCCTCGGTAATTCTTTTGGAAAGACATTGAGAAAGTCATTAGAAATTGGTACTTGTAAGAAGTCTTTCCTCACCATATTAGAATTTAGGATGTAACCTAAATAGGCATCTCTACCCTTAACCAACAATTTTTGTTTTGAAATTGCTAAAACTAATCTGTTCCTGACATCACGCTTTATTCTCGAGACAAACACCATATCACCAGTTGTGGGTACTAACCATACCCTTCTAGACTTGCACTCAACCACAGCATTATGTCTCATCAACCAATCCAATCCCACTATGACATCGAACCTATAAAAAGTCAAAAGCATCAAATCTGACAGGAATACATATCCATTATAACTCACCAAAAAGGCCTTTACCACTCTATTTACTATAGAACTCTAGCCTAGAAGATTTGTGGATAACATATTAACCTTTGTGGGGACAACTCTAAGACTTCGCTCAGTCACAAACTTATCACAAATATAAGAATGGGTAGGCCTAGGGTTTATCAATGCATATAATCAGGTGTCAAATAAATAAAAATTTCTCGTAATAATGTCGTAAACTTCAAAATTCTCTTTTGCTTGCATGATGTACACCCTAGTTGAAGCTTTCGAGTTGGGTATGATTATATTCCTTCTTGGAGCTCCCTAGACCGACCTTTATTTAACTACTACACCCGATTTCACTTTCGGTTGGGACTCTTTAACCACATGTAATGATTCCTTAGTATTTCCTTCTACGCTTACGAGGCAATCTCTTTAGTAATAGTCTTGGGGTCTACAATTAAAACATCTCCCAGTGGCCCTCTAGTATACACCAGTATGGCTCTTCTTACAACTATTACAAATGAGAAGTTTCATTCTCTGGGACCCTTCCGTGTTGGCCATAGATGACGCTTGGCTAAGACTCCTTTCTTGTTGGAAGTCCACAGTTTGTGACTCCCTAGATAGGGTAGCAGAATATCCTCTAACATCTCTAGGTCTTTTGAACCCAACATTAGACACTATGCCGGAAGTTGCACATTTGCTTCTTTCCCTATCCTTGACCTTATTTCTTTCTTGAATGGCTACGTCTATTCTTTGGGCCTTAGCAAACAAGGTTGCGAAGTCTCTGATCTTGAGGGCAGATAGTTGTACCCTCAATTCCTCATTCAAATCTCCTTCAAACCTAATGCATAGACGTTCCACTTCTGGAACCAAATCATTAGCATACTTGCTTAGCCTGATAAAGTCATTCTCATACTCAAACACTGTCATTTTTCCATATTTGAGTTCCAAAAAGGCTTTCTTCATCTATTCAACAAAGAGTTGGTTGATTAACATGTCCTTAAACTTCTTTAGGAAAAAGTCCCAATTCACCTAATCTCTTGGGCCATGCTAAAACTGTTGTCCACCACTGATACACCTCATCCTTAAGTAGAGAGGTGGCACATGTCAAACTATCAAATGGAGAACACCACAGCTCTTTGAGTACACAGGATACTCGAGAAATCTTATTTTTTACTGCAATTGGATCATCCTCTTTACTACGTCGAAACTCTTTAGCACCCTATTTACGGATGATCTCCATCAAGTCCCCTCTAGTTACAGCTATAGTTGGAGTTAGAGGTGAAGGGTATGCTAGCTGTGCAACCTCTACTATGCTCACCGTCTCCTCTTGTCTCACTAATTTTTCATGGCGTCTGTGAGGTGAGGTTGGAGCAACTCCCATGTAACGGTGAAACCATTTCTCCATAATGTGGCCATGATTTCCATTAAGGCATCTTTAGCCTCAGTTCCTAATACTCCTCGGTCCATAGAAGGCATAAGGCTTTTTACTTGTGGAGGAGCATTACTTTGTATTTCCTCAGCATAATCTTCTTTAGCATTCACTGAAATACTTTTTCCTTCGCTATAATATGCACAAATTTAATTAGCAATACTATGGGAAATCCAACCAAATTTAGGCAAATGTATTGTGAGGTTTCTAACTGACACTGGTTTTCGAGAATTGACTAAACCAAAGCTCTGATACCAACTAAACTTATAACATTCCACGCTCGACTCGATCGTCAAATCCGGGTATAGAGCATCACAAGTTGACCCAATTAGAAAATACACCTTTCTACCTTTTAAAACCATTATCTATTTTAGTGAGTACCCTTTTTTACCATAACGAAAGGGCTTAATTTAAGACTATATATATTTGGAAGCACAATTTTAGAACAACAACCTGCCGCCTTTAAATATTTAAAGATGCATAGATTAAACTTTGGCGGTTGCTTAATTAACATCAATGAGTTACAATTAACTTTATGCTAACAAGGCTTCCATTCGAAATTTGAAATGTTCAAAATAACATTTTAATACAGATTAAAACTTTCAAAAATCATGCCTAAGTTATTGTTGCATTATAATTGTGAGGGAACTAATGAATTAATTATTTAAATGGATTGAAATTGTAATTAATGGACACAGTACTTAGTTAGTGCATGTTTAATCATCTAAGGTAGCTAAGGGTTAAATTAGCAACGGTATCTGACGATACAATTGCCTTGCATTGTAACAACCCTATAACTCGTATCCATCGCCGGAATGGGTTATGAAGAATTACTAATCCGAATTTCAACATTAGTACATACACATTTACATAATTTAATTAGCAGTTATACTTATAGCCAAACACCATCAAAGATAGAAAATCAACTTATACCGACATTTAAAAGTTGTCATGTTTACATGGTATATATACAAAAAAAATCTCAAAATAACATTCACTTAATTCTATTCTATACATGCCATACTAGTTCCAAAATATAGCAGTACCAAAAAGACAGATAGTGTGACGAGTTGCTGACAATCCCCTCCCCGAGCAGGTAACTGGAATCAACAATCTATAAAACAAAGAAATATAACAAAAGGAGTAAGCTTTCATAAGCTTAGTAAGTTTTAAGCAATGATCAAATAAACTAAATTATACATCAATTATGCAATTCTCAAAAGGTCATTTCCTATATATTTATTACCATTGGCCGAATATACACAAGCATACACTTAGCATTCTAGTTACACTTGATCTGAATTCATATGGCATAAATAAATCGAACATTTTCACATACATTCACACCTTGACCGAATGTATCATAATCATAGATATAAATATATCATGTATTCACATATGTATCAAATTATACTCTTATGATTCAATTTAAATCATACTCACATACCAACTTAACGTATTGAATGTATTCATTCATCGTTCTAACACGAGGTATTTTAATTTTCGACTTTTATCAAATCACCGGCATTCAGCCTGCTAGGTTTAAAAACCCGAATTCATTCACCGGCATTTCGCCTGCTAGGCTCAAGGCCCGAATAATATCTCACTGGCATTATAGCCTGCTAGGCTCAAAGGCCCGAATATTATCTCACCGGCATTATAGCCTGCTAGGCTCAAAGGCCCTAATAATATCTCACCGGCATTATAGCCTGCTAGGCCCAAAGGCCCGAATAGTATCTCACCAGCATTATAGCCTGCTAGGCTCAAAGGCCCAAATAATACTGTACAATATTCAAATCAACAAGTTTTATACAACACAATCACACCAATTTAGGTACAATCATCATTCGAATATATTATCCTATACTTCATTCACTTTTATCTCATTTCATCACTTACATTTAAATACATAATAGTTTACACGAAAAATCTTACTCATTTTCTTCTAACACTATCATTTGATCATGAAAACATATCACTTTTTACTTCCAATACAAATTGTCATTCGACCATGTACATATATGACAAGTAACACTTAATTCTCATAATCAGTCATGTCATTTGCGAATAATATTATATTTATAACTACTTAAAACTTACCTCGAATATTTTCGAACAGTCTTGGATCGGCTACTCAACTATTTTCTCTTTTCCCTTATCCGAATTTGCCCCTCTATGCTCTTGAGCTTAAATTCAAAAATTTTAAACTAGTCATTATTCGACCATTCAAGCATTACTTCAAAAATATAATATATATATTTGACTTTCACACATATAGATCATAGTAAGTTTATAAGAAAACATTAAGCAACTCATTAACAATTTTTTATCAATGTTTACCACATAATCATAAATTCACAATAGGCTATCTTCCTGAGCAACAGTCACTAAATTATTTATAACTGGATTTACGAAACTCCAAATCAATTGCCGTAAAATTTCGATAAAATTATACTCATATATATTTTATCCATAAAATTTTTAGAATTTTTGGTTTGGCCAATCAATACTAGATTTTTCTTAAAGTTTCCCCTGTTTCACTGTTTGACTAATCTGACCACTCTTCACTACGAATCAAATTTCTCATTGTACAGAATTCAAAATATGTTCTCGTTGATTTCATTTGAAACTAGACTCATTAAGCTTTAATTAAATAATTTATTCTGATTCTAAATCAACTCCCACAATTTATGGTGATTTTCCAAAATCACATTACTACTGCTGTCCCAAGCAGGTTTATTACAAAAATAACTCTTTCACACATTCTACCAAATCAATTTCATCACATATCTATAATTTCACTTAAGCATAATCTCAATACAATACATCATGCTCAATGATTCGCACCCAACAGTTCAAATTAGCAATTATAAGATGGTTCCACACATAGCCCACTCTTATCGATAATTTAAGATGGTTTTACCCTTACTCACATATATGACCTAATATGCATACTTGTCGAACCACAATTAAGGCACAAACCTAACATTTTAGTCTTTTATTATCGTACCTCAAATAAGGCATATTAATAAAATCATTCATATAACATATTCATCATTTGTTTTTTTATCAACCGTACCTAATTAACTAATCATCCCAATGCAAGACACAATTGCATACTTTGTCATTACATCCATTTCATTCCATCATTTTAAAACACAAACATTACTCAACTATTACCTAAGTTCACATTCAGCAATTACTTATATTCTAACATTTTAATACACAACATTTGCTCAAATCATTATTCAAGTTCAAATTCGGCTAATACACATATAAATACTAGCAAATTAAATATTAGCTAGCTCAAACTTCACTCATCAACAATTATTCATTAAAACATAAAGACAACAATCTATCCCCTTCAATTTCTTCCATGGCCGAATGCTCAATTCATCACACAAATTCAATATTTTGACATGGGCTAAGTAAGGAACTTAGTAACTAACTTAAAATATGCTAAAAATTCAAGAACTAACATGAATTCTTACCTTATTTCAAGCTTAAGATGACCGAATGGTTCTTCTCCCTTTTCTCTCTTAACAATCGGCTAAGAAGAAACAAAGATGAACACTTTTTTTCTTCACCCCTTTTCTATTTTAATTATTATTATTTTATAATATAAAGCCATTTAGTTGCAATAATACTAATAGAAAAACACTTATATTTTGTATTAAATAACAACATGGCCGGCCACTATCTCAAAAGTGGATAATTTGACATGCAAGTCCACTTTTTTTTTACCATGCATTAATAGGCTACTACAATTTAACCTAACACATTTCCAAAATTTCTCACATAAGTCCTATTTATTAAATTTCACATACAAATGAAAAAAATCAAAGCATGAAATTTTCACACATGCACTTCCACATATAATAAGCATTGAATATAACATTTAATTATTTTTATGACTCGGTTTTGTGGTCCCGAAACCACTTTCTGACTGGGGTCAAATTAGGGCCGTCACAACTCTCCCCCCTTAGAAATTTTCGTCCTCGAAAATCTTACCAGCAAAAAGGTTAGGAAACGTTCTTTCATTGAGTCCTCTGGCTCCCAAGTCACTTCTTCAACCCTTTGTTTGAGCCACAATACTTTCACTAATGAGATTTTCTTATTTCGTAGTTCTTTTACTTCACGAGCCAAAATACGAACCGGTTCCTCTTCATAACTCAAATCAGACTGAATTTCAATCTCTGATGGATTAATCACATGACAAGGATCAGATCTGTACCGACGGAGCATCGAAACATGAAAAACGTTGTGAATCTTTTCAAGTTCAGGTGGCAAAAGTAGTCTATAGGCAACCAGCCCAATCCGGGAATTTCGTATGGTCCGATAAATCTCGGGCTCAATTTGCCTTTACGGCCAAATCTGAGTATCTTTTTTCCATGATGAAACTTTAAGAAACACTTTGTCTCCAACCTGATACTCTATATCTTTTCGTTTCAAGTCTGCATACGATTTCTGACGGTCTGATGCTGCTTTCAGACTTTCACGGACCACTTTTACTTTCTGTTCGGCTTCTTTAATCAAATCGACTCCGTAAATCTTATTCTTACTAAGTTCGGTCCAAAACAAAGGTGTATGACATTTATGACCGTACAAAGCCTCGTAAGGTGCCATCTTGATGCTCGATTGAAAACTATTGTTATATGCGAATTCAACTAAAGGCAAATATCGTTCCCACGAAATACTAAACTCAAGGATGCAACATCTCAACATATCCTCGAGTATTTGAATAATTCACTCGGATTGACCATCGGTCTGGGGATGAAAAGCGGTGCTAAAATGCAACTTAGTACCCAATGCTTCTTGCAATTTCTTACAAAACCGCGATGTGAATCTCGAATCTCTATCCAACACAATAGAAGTAGGTACCCCGGGTAACCTTACAATCTGAGAAACATACGGTTCGGCTAACTTATCAAGTGGATAATCCGTACGTACGAGAATAAAATGAGCCAACTTTTTCAATCTATCAATAACACCCAGATCGCATCTTTCTTGTTTGATGACAATGGCAACCCAGATACAAAATCCATCGTGACTCGATCCCATTTCTATTCGGGTATCATGATCGGCTGAAGTAATCCCGAAGGCACTTGATGTTCCACTTTCACTTGTTGACATATCAAACACTTCAAAACAAAGTCAGAAATATCTCGTTTCATTCCATGCCACCAATACTGACGTTTTAGATCGTTGTACATTTTTGTACTACCCAGGTGAACTAACATTCAGCTGCTATGAGCCTCACTCAAAATCATTGAAACAGGCTCTGAATTTCTCGGAACACATAATCGATTTTTGAATCTCAAACAATCATTGCTATCAATCAAAAACTCAGAATCCTCTTTCGAAACACATAATGCTCACTTTGCCACTAAATCATCATCAACTTTTTGAGCTTCACAGATTTGTTGTATCAATAATGGTTTTGCTTTTAACTCTGCTACTAACACATCATCAGCGGACACAGACAGGTGCACATTCATTTCTCACAAAACAAACAGTGATTTACGGCTTAAAGCATCAACAACTACATTAGCCTTTCCCGGATGGTAATCAATGACAAGCTCGTAATCTTTCAATAATTCTAGCCAACGTCTTTGTCTCAAATTCAAATCTCTCTGAGTCATCAAGTACTTGAGACTTTTATGATCGGAATACACATGGCACTTTTCCCCGAACAAGTAGTGGCGCAAAATTTTCAAAGCGAAAACAATAGCAGCTAACTCGAGATCATGAGTACGCTACTACTCTACCCTCTTGCATCAATACACAACCCAAACCATTCAGAGATGCATCACTGTAGATAACAAATTCTTTATCGGATTCTAGCTGAACTAACACTAGGGCTTCGGTCAAAAGAGTTTTCAATTGATCAAAACTTTTCTAGCACTTTTCTGACCACTCAAATTTGATATCTTTCTGAAGTAACTTTGTCATCAGTGTTGCTATCATCGAGAAACCTTTCACAAACCATCTGTAGTACCCGACAAGTCCCAAAAAGCTTCAAACTTCTGAAACATTTCTCGGAGGTTTCCAATCGAGTATAGCTAAAATTTTACTCGGATAAACTCGGATGCCCGATGCGGATACAATATGCCCCAAAAAGCTGACTTCTCTCAACCAAAACTCACATTTATTGAACTTCACATGTGACAGCCCAAAATTGACCCTAGTCGGGAAGTGGTTTCGGGACCGCTAAACCGAGTCACCGAAAGGTTTGAATGTGATGTTTATTATCTAGAATATGTAATCATGAATGTGTGAAAATTTCAAGCTTCGATTTAGTCGATTGCATGTGAATTTAGTCAATAGGACTAATATGAGAAAATTTTAAAATGTGATAGGTCAATGCATGAGGACCTATTAGTGAATGTGGAAGAAAAAGGGGACTTGCATGTCAAATTCCCCCTCCCTAATATGTAGTGGCCGGCCATGCTATGGGTGGAAACATGTCACCAACATGTTGTGTTAGTGATGTATGGTAAGGAAAATAAAATATTAAGTATGATAATTAAAATAAATTAAAGAAAGGAATTAAACAATGAAAAGGAAGGGTGATGAAAAAAGAAAATGGTCTCATCCATACCCCCCCTTGTTGCCGTGAGTTGAGGAAAGAAAACAAAAAAAAATGTGTGTTCATCCTTGAACACCTTTGGCCGAATAGAGGAAAGAAAGGAAGGGGAAGAGCTTGAGAAAATTGGCTATGGTGGTTTGCTAGACTAAGGTATGTTTGATGTTGTTCTTGAGTTGCATGCATGTTTTAGTAGTTGACTTGAGTTCTAAAAACCCATGGTTCAATTTTGTGGATTGATGATGATTTTGTGTTTTGCCATTGATGAGTGCTTGAGCTTTTTGATAGTTGTTGATGAAAAGTGAAAGATATGTTAAAGATTAATATGTTTTGCGTTGAAGTTTTTGGTGATTTTGAGTAGTTGGGGCTAAATTACAAAAACAAATTTTTGAAGGACTCAAAGGTGAAATAAATGAGATGTATGGACTTATATGGGCACTAGGAAGATTCGGCCGTTAAGGAGTGTGACCAAACTTTGTGTATTTTGTGTTTTGTGGAATAAAGACTAAATTGTGAAAGTGCGAAATATTAGGGGTAAAAATGTAATTTACCCATTTATGCGTTATTAGACCAAATTGAATGAAAATATGTTAAATTAAGGCTTGGCAAGCTAGCTATTAAGGTGAAATGCTAATGTTAGTATTTGATTCGGTAATAATCTGTTTGGGGACAGCAGCAGTAAGGTGATTTTGGAAAATCGCCATAATTTGTAGGAGTTGAATTAGAAGCTGAGTGAATTATGCCATTAAAGCTTGAAGAGTCTATTTTCTTACAAAAGAAACTATGAGAACAAAAGAGTTACCGATCTTGAGATATTTGAAGTATTGTGGGGCTGAGTCAAAATGACTACTAGATTCCCTGTTCTGTTTTTAGAAAATCATTATAAATTGTACAAAAATGATTATAAGATAAAATTTATATGCTTAGACTCCTTAATGAGTCTAGTTTCAAATGAGATCAAATACAACACATTTTGAATTCTGTAAAATGAGAAATTTGACTCGTAGTGAAGAGTGGTCAGAATAGTCAAACAGTGAAACAGGGGAAACTTTAAGAAAAATCTGGTATTGATTGGCCAAGCCAAAAATTCTGAAAATTTTATGGATGGAAGATATACGAGTCTATATTCAGGGAAAATTAACGGCTAGTGATTTGGAGTTTTGTAGCTCCAGTTATAAACAATTTAGCGACTACTGCTCAGGAAAACAGCTCGTAGTGAATATGTGATTTTGTTGTAAACATTAATGAAAATTTGCCAATGAGTTATTTATTGACTATTATAAAGCTTACTATAAGCTATGTGTGTGAAAGTCAAATCAATATATATATTATTCTGAAAGTAATACTTGAATAGTCGATTAATGACTATTTTAAATTATTGATTTGGCTCAAGGAGTTAAAGGAGGTGAATTGAGCAAAGGCAAAGAAAAGGGTTATCGAGTAGTCGAGTTGGAACCGTCTTACCCAACAGGAGGTAAGTCATTAAGCATGTAGTTGGTATTATTTCAATGGTCATAATGTTTATGTATTGATGCTGAATGGAATGAATAAATATACATATATATATATGTGCATGTACGTATGTGATGATGAAATTGTTGAAAGAAAGAAAAGAGGTAAGATGTACTGAGTTGTTGATCTCGGCACTAAACGTGCGGGATAACCATTTATGACCATGAGATTGGCGCTAAGTGCGCGGGATTAAATTGTACAGCACTAAGTGTGCGATTTGACTATGTTGCACTAAGTGTGCGAAATGAATATGATGCACTAAGTGTGCGAACTGACCATGCGGCACTAAGTGTGCGAGTTTGACTATGTAGCACTAAGTGTGCGATTTGATTACGTAGCACTAAGTGTGCGAGTTGATTATATAGCACTGAGTGTGCGGACTCAATATACATTCGTGAATCATTATGGACACTATGTGTGCGACACTATTGAGTCGATCGCGGACAGCGGATCTGGTAAGTGTCTTGAGTACATGGCTAATAGGTGCTATGCTTATACTTGGTGTTGAGCTCGGTAAGTTTGAACCTATGTGACAAATATACATGAAGTCACGTACATAAAATTTATCGTAGGATGGGTGAAAGGCCGTTTAGTCATTTGATTGTAACAAAAATAAATTGATTTATGAAAATGCTTCAATGTCCTATTGATGAGTATATGGAATGTGAATGCATGAATTGATATGAAATTGAATTGATAGGTTGGAGGAACTATGGTATGGTTCGGAATGGATGGAGTAATTAGCCTCGTTCCATTTTGTTTTCTCTTGTGATAACGTTATTGATGGATGGTAGTGCATAGCTTATGACTTACTGAGTTATAAACTCACTCGGTGTTTCCTTGTCACCCATTATAGGTTGCTTGGACTCATCTATTTTTGCGTGGTCGGGCCGTCATCGAAGTCATCACACCGGATAGCAAGTTTTGGTACTTTCTTCTTAGTTGGCTTAGAAGAACATTTTGGCATGTATAAGCTATTACGTTGTGTTTGAACTTTGGCATGTAAACTTTAAGCCATGCGAAAATGGCACGAATGTTCGATTGAGTTGGATCAAGGGTAGGCATGAAATGAACCTAGTTACTTTCGTAACAGATGCTGGCAGCAGCAGTGTCATGAGATTGAAAAATCACTAAAAAATAGTAGGAGTGGAATTAATTGATGAATAAATTATGTAAGCGAAGCTCGATGAGTCTGTTTTCATGAGGAAGTAACGAAAAGATCATATGGGCAGTATATTAGGAGATAATCAGATTTTTGTGGGACAGGGCCAGAACGGTTTCTGGATTCCCTGCTCCGACTTTGGAAATTCATTACAAATTAACCAGAGATAATTAGGGGTCATACCATATATGTACAGATTCCTCTCTGAGTCTAGTTTTCATAGAAACAAACGGCATCAGTATTGAAGCCCCGTGCAGGGAGATATTCAAGTCGTAATGGGCAAAGGTCAGTGTAGTCGACCCCTGCAACTTGGGAGATTTTGACTAATAAACTGTACTAATTGGCCCAACCAAAAATTCTAGAAAAAAATACATAGATGGGCACATGAGTCTAGTTTCTGGGAAAAATTACGAAACTGATTTTCGAGTTACGAAACTCAAGATATGATTTTTAAAACGACTAGTACACAGATTGGGCAGTGTCTGGAAAATAAATTTTATAAGGGGTTAAAGTCAGTTAACACCTCGTGTTCGACTCCGGTGTCGGTTTCGGGTTCGGGGTGTTACATTTTATTGGTATCAGAGCTATGGTTTAGTCGGTTCTAGGACTACCATAGCGCGTATGAGTCTAGCTATACATGCCGAATGTTAATGTTTAAATGTGTGATGACTTCCGACGGTTGAAATGTTTTTGTTTTGATTAGTAAATGGACCCCGGTGAAGAAAGAACCCTAGCGGATGACATTGAGAGCGTAGCGGCTGCTCCTGCACAAGGGACGCCGCCTGTTGAACCTCAGTCATCTGCGAATAATCAAGGTGAGGGGGCTAAACAAGCCTTCTTTACCATGATGAATGAGTGGGTCGCGCAATATGCCCGAACCAACCCGGCTGTCCAACAATTCCTGAATTTGAATAATCCACCCCAAGAGCCTGTAATGCCATCAGTCGCTGATCCTGTGAGGCTGAGTAAGCCACCTGTAGACTTGATTAGGAAGCGTGGGGCCGAGGAGTTCAAGGCCATAGTAACTGATGATGCCGAAAGGGCCGAGTTCTGGCTAGATAACACCATTCGGGTGTTCGATGAATTGTCATGCACACCCGACGAATGTCTAAAATGTGCTGTATCTTTGTTGCGAGACTCAGCCTACTATTGGTGGAGGACCTTGATTTCCATAGTCCCGAACGAGCGAGTAACTTGGGACTTCTTTCAAATGGAATTCCGGAAGAAATTTATTAGCCAACGGTTCATTGATCAGAAACGTAAGGAGTTCTTGGAACTCAAGCAAGGCCGTATGACTGTATCTGAATACGAACATGAATTCGTAAGACTCAGTAGGTATGCCCGGGAGTGTGTAGCTGACGAGGTTGCTATGTGCAAAAGATTCGAGGAAGGATTGAATGAAGATTTAAAGCTACTAATGGGTATTTTGGAAATAAAAGAATTCGTAACACTAGTCGAACGAGCCTGCAAGGCGGAAGAACTTGGAAAGGAGAAGAGGAAGGCTGAATTTGAAGCTAGGGATTATCGTAAGAGATCGACGGGTAAAGCTCCGTTCTCAGCTGTAAAGAAGTTCAGGGAGGACATTAAGAAGTCGAGGGCGACTGCGGGAATTTCCATCAGGGCAAGACCATCGATGGGCTCCCGAGCTACTTCGGTAGCTAGTGTGGGCAATAATCGTCACGAGAAACCTGAATGTCCCCAATGTGGAAGACGACACCTAGGTGAATGTTGGGGCAAGTCTACTAGCAGGGTCTGTTACGGATGCGGTTCGAAGGACCACTTCATTAGAGATTGCACGGAGCTGGATGAGAAGAATAAGATTCAAGGTGCAAGACCTAGTGGAGTGACATCTAGAGGTAGACCACCGAGAATTTTAGGAGGCAGGGGTGGTAGTCAGAGGGGGGCCTCTGATACGGCCGATCGAGCCGAGAACCGTATTCCTGCTAGAGCATATGCCATTCGCGCACGAGAGGAGGCATCCTCCCCCGACGTCAGCACTGGTACCTTCACTCTCTTTGATACTAATGTGATTGCATTGATTGACCCTGGTTCTACTCATTCATATGTATGCGAAACCTTAGCAACCAGTAAGACTCTACCTGTCGAGTCTACTGAGCTCGTAATTCGAGTATCAAACCCTTTGGGTCAATGCGTACTTGTTGATAAAGTGTGTAAGAGATGCCCTCTAATAATCCGAGAATCCTGTTTTCTGGCCGATTTGATGCTTTTGCTGTTCGACGAGTTTGATGTTATTTTTGGTTTGGATTGGTTAACCGCGCATGATGCGGTTGTGAATTGCAAAAGCAAGACTATCGATTAGAGGTGCGCAAATAACGAAATAATCCGAGTTGAGTCTGCGGACTTAAGGGGGTTGCCAGCTGTAATATCAGCAATGTTGGCCCAGAAATATGTAAGGAAAGGGTGCGAAACGTACCTCGCGTATGTACTTGATGACAAGGAGTTAGAAAAGAAACCCGAATCGGTGCCGGTGGTTTGTGAATACCCGGATGTTTTTCCTGAAGAGTTACCGGGTTTGCCACCTGTTCGGGAGGTAGAGTTTGGTATTGAGCTTGTACCTGGAACTACGCCAATTTCGATCGCTCCGTATCGTATGGCACTAACCGAGTTAAAAAAGTTGAAAGCTCAGTTGCAAGAATTGACGGATAGAGGTTTCGCTCGACCGAGTTTCTCACCTTGGGGTGCACCAGTATTGTTCGTGAAAAAGAAGGACGGAACCATGAGGTTGTGCATTGACTATCGTCAACTGAATAAAGTGACGATAAAGAATAAGTATCCGTTACCGCGTATTGATGATTTGTTCGACCAACTGAAGGGAGCCTCAATGTTCTCAAAAATAGATCTGAGATCGGGCTATTATCAGTTGCGAATTCGAGAATCGGACATACCCAAAACTGCCTTCAGGACGAGATATGGTCACTACGAGTTCTTAGTGATGCCGTTTGGGCTCACTAATGCCCCTGCGGTGTTTATGGATTTGATGAATCGGATCTTCAGGCCGTATTTGGATCGGTTCGTAGTTGTGTTTATTGATGATATCTTGGTCTATTCAAGAGATGAGACCGAACATGCTGAGCATCTGAGGCAAGTGTTGCAAATTTTGCGGGATAAGCAGTTATATGCTAAGTTCAGTAAGTGTGAGTTCTGGTTAAGAGAGGTTAGCTTCTTGGGTCATGTGGTGTCCGCATCGGGTATTCGAGTTGACCCAAGCAAAATTTCAGTCATACTTAACTAGAAGCCTCCGAGAAGTGTTACCGAAGTCCGGAGCTTTCTAGGGCTCGCCGGTTATTACCGACGATTTGTCAAAGGTTTCTCGATGATAGCCACACCAATGACGAAGTTACTTCAAAAGGATGTTAAGTTCGAATGGACGGAGAAATGTCAGAAAAGCTTCGATCAACTGAAAACTCATTTGACTGAAGCTCCAATTTTGGTGCAACCCGAATCGGGTAAAGAGTTTGTCATTTATAGTGATGCATCCCTACTTGGGTTGGGTTGCGTATTGATGCAAGAAGGTCGAGTTGTGGCCTATGCGTCGAGACAATTGAAGCCACACGAGAGAAATTATCTGACCCATGATCTCGAACTAGCCGCCATTGTGTTTGCATTGAAAATATGGCGACATTATTTGTTTGGTGAGAAGTGCCATGTGTTTTCGGATCACAAAAGTCTCAATATTTGATGACTCAATGAGACTTGAATCTGCGACAAAGACGTTGGCTTGAGTTGTTGAAAGATTACGAGCTTGTCATTGATTACCACCCGGGAAAGGCTAATGTGGTTGCGGACGCCTTAAGCCGGAAATCACTGTTTGCTTTGCGAGCGATGAATGTACACTTGTCTGTTCTACCTGACAATGTGTTAGTAGCTGAATTAAAAGCCAAACCATTATTGACTCATCAAATTCGTGAAGCTCAGAAAGTCGATGATGAATTGGTTGCAAAACGAGCTGAGTGTGTTCCGAACAAGGAATCGGAGTTTCAGATTGATGATGATGGTTGTTTGAGGTTTAGAAGTCGTTTGTGTGTTCCAAGGAATTCGGAACTCATTCCGATGATTCTGAACGAAGCCTATTGTAGCCGAATGTCAATTCACCCGGGGAGCACGAAAATGTACAACGACTTGAAACGTCGGTTTTGGTGGCATGGTATGAAACGAGACATCTCCGACTTTGTTTCGAGATGTTTAATATGTCAACAAGTGGAAGCGGAACATTAAGTGCCTTCAGGGTTACTTTAGCCGATCATGATACCCGAGTGGAAATGGGACCGAGTCACAATGGACTTTGTGTCCGGACTGCCATTGTCCGCAAGTAAGAAGGATGCGATTTGGGTTGTTGTTGATAGGCTGACTAAGTCGGCTCACTTTATCCTCGTGCGTACGGATCTTTCATTGGATAAACTAGCCGAATTGTATGTCTCTCAGATTGTGAGATTACATGGAGTACCTATTTCTATCGTGTCGGATAGAGATCCGAGATTTACCTCACGATTTTGGAAGAAATTGCAAGAAGCTTTGGGTACCAAGCTGCATTTTAGCACCGCTTTTCACCCCTAAACCGATGGTCAATCCGAGCGGATAATTCAGATGCTTGAGGATATGTTGAGATGTTGCATCCTCGAGTTTAGTAGTTCATGGGAACGGTATTTACCTTTGATTGAATTCGCTTACAACAATAGTTTTCAATCAAGTATTAAGATGGCACCTTACGAGGCTTTGTACGGGCGTAAATGCCGCACACCATTGTTTTGGACTGAGCTTGGTGAAAGTAAAATTTTCGGAGTTGATTTGATTAAAGATGCCGAACAGAAAGTAAAGGTGTTATGGCTCGAACACGGGATCGAGGAAGCTACTTGGGAAACCGAGAGCTCGATGAAAGAACGATATCCAAACCTATTTACCGGTAAGATTTTCGGGGACGAAAATTTCTTAAGTGGGGGAGAGTTGTGACAGCCCAAAATTGACCCTAGTCGGGAAGTGGTTTCGGGACCGCTAAACCGAGTCACCGAAAGGTTTGAATGTGATGTTTATTATCTAGAATATGTAATCATGAATGTGTGAAAATTTCAAGCTTCGATTTAGTCGATTGCATGTGAATTTAGTCAATAGGACTAATATGAGAAAATTTTAAAATGTGATAGGTCAATGCATGAGGACCTATTAGTGAATGTGGAAGAAAAAGGGGACTTGCATGTCAAATTCCCCCTCCCTAATATGTAGTGGCCGGCCATGCTATGGGTGGAAACATGTCACCAACATGTTGTGTTAGTGATGTATGGTAAGGAAAATAAAATATTAAGTATGATAATTAAAATAAATTAAAGAAAGGAATTAAACAATGAAAAGGAAGGGTGATGAAAAAAGAAAATGGTCTCATCCATACCCCCCCCTTGTTGCCGTGAGTTGAGGAAAGAAAACAAAAAAAATGTGTGTTCATCCTTGAACACCTTTGGCCGAATAGAGGAAAGAAAGGAAGGGGAAGAGCTTGAGAAAATTGGCTATGGTGGTTTGCTAGACTAAGGTATGTTTGATGTTGTTCTTGAGTTGCATGCATGTTTTAGTAGTTGACTTGAGTTCTAAAAACCCATGGTTCAATTTTGTGGATTGATGATGATTTTGTGTTTTGCCATTGATGAGTGCTTGAGCTTTTTGATAGTTGTTGATGAAAAGTGAAAGATATGTTAAAGATTAATATGTTTTGCGTTGAAGTTTTTGGTGATTTTGAGTAGTTGGGGCTAAATTACAAAAACAAATTTTTGAAGGACTCAAAGGTGAAATAAATGAGATGTATGGACTTATATGGGCACTAGGAAGATTCGGCCGTTAAGGAGTGTGACCAAACTTTGTGTATTTTGTGTTTTGTGGAATAAAGACTAAATTGTGAAAGTGCGAAATATTAGGGGTAAAAATGTAATTTACCCATTTATGCGTTATTAGACCAAATTGAATGAAAATATGTTAAATTAAGGCTTGGCAAGCTAGCTATTAAGGTGAAATGCTAATGTTAGTATTTGATTCGGTAATAATCTGTTTGGGGACAGCAGCAGTAAGGTGATTTTGGAAAATCGCCATAATTTGTAGGAGTTGAATTAGAAGCTGAGTGAATTATGCCATTAAAGCTTGAAGAGTCTATTTTCTTACAAAAGAAACTATGAGAACAAAAGAGTTACCGATCTTGAGATATTTGAAGTATTGTGGGGCTGAGTCAAAATGACTACTAGATTCCCTGTTCTGTTTTTAGAAAATCATTATAAATTGTACAAAAATGATTATAAGATAAAATTTATATGCTTAGACTCCTTAATGAGTCTAGTTTCAAATGAGATCAAATACAACACATTTTGAATTCTGTAAAATGAGAAATTTGACTCGTAGTGAAGAGTGGTCAGAATAGTCAAACAGTGAAACAGGGGAAACTTTAAGAAAAATCTGGTATTGATTGGCCAAGCCAAAAATTCTGAAAATTTTATGGATGGAAGATATACGAGTCTATATTCAGGGAAAATTAACGGCTAGTGATTTGGAGTTTTGTAGCTCCAGTTATAAACAATTTAGCGACTACTGCTCAGGAAAACAGCTCGTAGTGAATATGTGATTTTGTTGTAAACATTAATGAAAATTTGCCAATGAGTTATTTATTGACTATTATAAAGCTTACTATAAGCTATGTGTGTGAAAGTCAAATCAATATATATATTATTCTGAAAGTAATACTTGAATAGTCGATTAATGACTATTTTAAATTATTGATTTGGCTCAAGGAGTTAAAGGAGGTGAATTGAGCAAAGGCAAAGAAAAGGGTTATCGAGTAGTCGAGTTGGAACCGTCTTACCCAACAGGAGGTAAGTCATTAAGCATGTAGTTGGTATTATTTCAATGGTCATAATGTTTATGTATTGATGCTGAATGGAATGAATAAATATACATATATATATATGTGCATGTACGTATGTGATGATGAAATTGTTGAAAGAAAGAAAAGAGGTAAGATGTACTGAGTTGTTGATCTCGGCACTAAACGTGCGGGATAACCATTTATGACCATGAGATTGGCGCTAAGTGCGCGGGATTAAATTGTACAGCACTAAGTGTGCGATTTGACTATGTTGCACTAAGTGTGCGAAATGAATATGATGCACTAAGTGTGCGAACTGACCATGCGGCACTAAGTGTGCGAGTTTGACTATGTAGCACTAAGTGTGCGATTTGATTACGTAGCACTAAGTGTGCGAGTTGATTATATAGCACTGAGTGTGCGGACTCAATATACATTCGTGAATCATTATGGACACTATGTGTGCGACACTATTGAGTCGATCGCGGACAGCGGATCTGGTAAGTGTCTTGAGTACATGGCTAATAGGTGCTATGCTTATACTTGGTGTTGAGCTCGGTAAGTTTGAACCTATGTGACAAATATACATGAAGTCACGTACATAAAATTTATCGTAGGATGGGTGAAAGGCCGTTTAGTCATTTGATTGTAACAAAATAAATTGATTTATGAAAATGCTTCAATGTCCTATTGATGAGTATATGGAATGTGAATGCATGAATTGATATGAAATTGAATTGATAGGTTGGAGGAACTATGGTATGGTTCGGAATGGATGGAGTAATTAGCCTCGTTCCATTTTGTTTTCTCTTGTGATAACGTTATTGATGGATGGTAGTGCATAGCTTATGACTTACTGAGTTATAAACTCACTCGGTGTTTCCTTGTCACCCATTATAGGTTGCTTGGACTCATCTATTTTTGCGTGGTCGGGCCGTCATCGAAGTCATCACACCGGATAGCAAGTTTTGGTACTTTCTTCTTAGTTGGCTTAGAAGAACATTTTGGCATGTATAAGCTATTACGTTGTATTTGAACTTTGGCATGTAAACTTTAAGCCATGCGAAAATGGCACGAATGTTCGATTGAGTTGGATCAAGGGTAGGCATGAAATGAACCTAGTTACTTTCGTAACAGATGCTGGCAGCAGCAGTGTCATGAGATTGAAAAATCACTAAAAAATAGTAGGAGTGGAATTAATTGATGAATAAATTATGTAAGCGAAGCTCGATGAGTCTGTTTTCATGAGGAAGTAACGAAAAGATCATATGGGCAGTATATTAGGAGATAATCAGATTTTTGTGGGACAGGGCCAGAACGGTTTCTGGATTCCCTGCTCCGACTTTGGAAATTCATTACAAATTAACCAGAGATAATTAGGGGTCATACCATATATGTACAGATTCCTCTCTGAGTCTAGTTTTCATAGAAACAAACGGCATCAGTATTGAAGCCCCGTGCAGGGAGATATTCAAGTCGTAATGGGCAAAGGTCAGTGTAGTCGACCCCTGCAACTTGGGAGATTTTGACTAATAAACTGTACTAATTGGCCCAACCAAAAATTCTAGAAAAAAATACATAGATGGGCACATGAGTCTAGTTTCTGGGAAAAATTACGAAACTGATTTTCGAGTTACGAAACTCAAGATATGATTTTTAAAACGACTAGTACACAGATTGGGCAGTGTCTGGAAAATAAATTTTATAAGGGGTTAAAGTCAGTTAACACCTCGTGTTCGACTCCGGTGTCGGTTTCGGGTTCGGGGTGTTACATCACATATAGTTGCTTGTCTCGCAAAATCTACAATACTAACTTCAAGTGCTCGGCATGTTCCGTTTCATCGTGTGAATAGATCAAAATGTCATCTATAAACACGACTACAAACCCATCCAAATATTGTCTGAAAATTTGATTCATTAAATCCATGAAAATAGCAGGGGCATTAATGAGCCCAAACGGCATCACTAGGAACTCATAATGCCCGTACCTCATTCTGAAAGTAGTTTTAGGCACGTCAGAGTCTCTAACTCGCAACTGATAATAACCCAATCTCAAGTTTATCTTTGAAAATACTGAGGCTCCTTTTAGTTGATCAAACAAATCGTTAATTCACGGTAACAGATATTTATTCTTTATCGTTACCCTATTGAGCTGACGATAATCAATGCATATTCTCATGGTTCCGTCTTTCTTTTTCACAAACAGCACTGGTGCACCCCAGGGAGAAAAACTCAGTCGAACAAAACCTCTATCTGTCAACTCTTGCAACTGAGATTTCAATTCTTTTAATTCGGTTGGTGCCATACGATACAGAGCTATCGAAATAGGTTTAGTCCCTGGTACTAGTTTAATACCAAACTTTACCTCCCGAACAGGTGGTAATCCAAGTAATTCCTCGAAAAACACATCTGGATATTCACAAACCACGGGCACAGTCTCGAGTTTCTTTTCTGATTCTTTACTATCCAGTACATACGCAAGGTATGCTTCACACCCCTTTTTCACATATTTCTGAGCCAACATCGAGGATATCACTGTCGGTGATCCATTCAAATCGGTAGACTCAACTCGAATTATTTCATTATTTGAACACCTCAAATCAATTGTCTTTCGTTTGCAATTCACTACTGCATCATGTACAGTTAACCAATCCATACCAAGAATGACATCAAACTCGTCAAATGGTAATAACATTAAATCAACAGGAAAGCAAGAATATCGGATCATTAGGGGACATTTCTTACATAGTTTATCAACTAGCACATAACGGCCCAAAGGATTCGACACCCGAATCACAAACTCAGTAGACTCAACAGGTAGAGTCATACCGGATGCCAAGGTTTCACACACATATGAATGAGTAGAACCAGGATTAATCAAAGCAATAACATCAGTATCAAAAAGAGTGAAAGTACCGGTAATAGCATCTGGCGAAGAAGCATCCTCGCGTGCGCGTATAGCATATGCTTTGGAATGAGCACGAGCCTCCAAATGTACAGTAGTATATTTGGTCCTTCTCTGATTTCCACTAGCATTACCCGTATGTCTAGGTGGTCTACCTCGTGTTGCAGTGTTACTAGGTCTCCCACTCGGATCAATATTCTGTTCAGCTAATTTCGGACAGTCTCTGATAAAGTGATCAGCTGATCCATACTTGAAACAAGAGCGGTCATGAAATCTACAGCTTCCTGAATGCCCTTTACCACAATGCTTGCACTCAGATCTGTCTTGACGATCATTGCCAGCACTGGCAACTGAGTTGGCTCGCGTACTCACAGGGGGTCGATCACAGTCCTGTCTGGAAAAACCTGAAGTATTCTTAGATCTACCTGAGTCATCTCTAAATTTCTTCGATGACTGATAAAAGGATTTTCCCAAAGATCTTTTACGGAACTCTCAGCTCCATCATCAGCTTTTCTTTTCTCTTTACTGAGCTCTTCGGCTTTACAAGCTTGCTCGACAAGCACTACAAACTCTTTGATTTCCAGAATACCCACCAACAGTTTCATGTCTTCATTCAACCCATCCTCGAAGTGTTTACACATGATAGCCTCAGACGAAACACATTCCCGAGCATATCTACTAAGTCTGACAAACTTTTGTTCATAATCGGTAACTGACATAAAACCCTGTTTAAGCTCAAGAAATTCTTTCCGTTTTTGATCGATGAATCTTTGACTAATATATTTCTTGCGGAACTCGGTTTGAAAGAATTCCCAAGTTAACCGTTCTCTTGGCACCACTGAAACCAAAGTACTCCACCAATAGTAGGCAAAATCGCGTAACAGAGATACCACACATTTTAAGCATTCATCGGGTGTGCACGATAATTCATCAAACACATGAATGGTATTATCGAGCCAAAACTCAGCCTGCTCGGCATCATCACTGTCAGTAGCCTTGAACTCAGTAGCCCTGTGCTTTCGAATTCTATCAATTGGGGGCTTGTTCAACCTCAACGGGTCAACTACAGGAGGTACCACAGGTGCAGGGGTTGTATTAGCCGGGGGTGGAGGATGTGAAATAGCCAGATTAGTCTGAATATTCTGAGTAAACCAATTGTTCATCATAGAATAGAAGGCTTGTTTAGCCTCATCATTTTGATTACTAGCATTCGGTTGAGAGTCCAACGGCGCTGTCCCTAACGCGAGAGCAGGTGCTATGCTCTCTTCATCATCAGCTACTGCTCGATCGGGATCAGAATTCATTACTATACGAAAAAAATGTTTCAATTGTCAGAAATCATCACACTATCATATTAACATTTTATGGCATGTATAGCTAGACTCACACACGCTACGTTAGTCCTAGAATCGACTAAACCGTAGCTCTGATACCAATAAAATGTAACAACCCTATAACCCGTATCCATCGCCGGAATGGGTTATGAAGAATTACTAATCCGAATTTCAACATTAGTACATACACATTTACATAATTTAATTAGCAGTTATACTTATAGCCAAACACCATCAAAGATAGAAATTCAACTTATATCAACATTCAAAAGTTGCCATATTCACATGGTATATATACAAAAAAATCTCAAAATAACATTCACTTAAGTCTATTCTATACATGCCATACTAGTTCCAAAATATAGCAGTACCAAAAAGACAGATAGTGTGACGAGTTGCTGACAATCCCCTCCCCGAGCAGGTAACTGGAATCAACAATCTATAAAACAAAGAAATATAACAAAAGGAGTAAGCTTTCATAAGCTTAGTAAGTTTTAAGCAATGCATCAAATAAACTAAATTATACATCAATTATCCAATTCTCAAAAGGTCATTTCCTATATATTTATTACCATTGGCCGAATATACACATGCATATAATGCACACTTAGCATTCTAGTTTCATTTAATCTGAATTCATATGGCATAAAAAAATCGAACATTTTCACATACATTCACACCTTGACCGAATGTATCATAATCATAGATGTAAATATATCATGTATTCACATATGTATCAAATTATACTCTTATGATTCAATTTAAATCATACTCACATATAAATACATAATACGTACCTGGCCAACTTAACGTATTGAATGTATTCATTCGTCGTTCTAACACGAGGTATTTTAATTTTAGACTTTTATCAAATCACCGGCATTCAGCCTGCTAGGTTTAAAAACCCGAATTCATTCACCGGTATTTCGCCTGCTAGGCTCAATGCCCGAATAATATCTCACTGGCATTATAGCCAACTAGGCTCAAAGGCCCGAATATTATCTCACTGGCATTATAGCCTACTAGGCTCAAAGGTCCAAATAATATCTCACCGGCATTATAGCCTGCTAGGCTCAAAGGCTCGGATAGTACTGTACAATATTCAAATCAACAAGTTTTATACAACACAATCACACCAATTTAGGTACAATCATCATTCGAATATATCATCCTATACTTCATTCACTTTTATCTCATTTCATCACTCACATTTAAATACATAATAGTTTACACGAAAAATCTTACTCATTTTCTTCTAACACTATCATTTGATCATGAAAACATATCACTTTTTACTTCCAATACAAATTGCCATTCGACTATGTACATATATGACAAGTAACACTTAATTCTCATAATCAGTCACGTCATTTTTGAGTAATATTATATATATAACTACTTAAAACTTACCTCAAATATTTTCGAAAAGTCTCGGATCGGCTATTCAACTACTTTCGCTTTTCCCTTATCCGAAGTTGCCCCTCTATGCTCTTGAGCTTAAATTCAAAAATTTTAAACTAGTCATTATTCGACCATTCAAGCATTACTTCAAAAATGTAATATATATATTTGACTTTCACACATATAGATCATAGTAAGTTTATAAGAAAACATTAAGCATCTCATTAACAAATTTTTATCAATGTTTACCACATAATCACAAATTCACAATAGGCTGTCTTCCTGAGCAACAGTCACTAAATTATTTATAACTGGATCTACGAAACTCCAAATCAATTGCCATAAAATTTTCCTAAAATTAGACTCATATATCTTTTATCCATAAATGTTTTAGAATTTTTAGTTTAGCCAATCAATACCAGATTTTTCTTAAAATTTCCCCTATTTCACTGTTTGACTAATCTGACCACTCTTCACTATGAATCAAATTTCTCATTGTACAAAATTCAAAATATGTTCTCGTTGATTTCATTTGAAACTAGACTCATTAAGCTTTAATTACATAATTTATTCAGATTCTAACTCAACTCCCACAATTTATGGTGATTTTCCAAAATCACATTACTGCCGCTGTCCCAAGCAGGTTTATTACAAAAATTACTCTTTCACACATCCTTTGCATTCATATTATTTAAACATGTATATCACCAAATCAATTTCATCACATGTCTATAATTTCACTTAAGCATAATCTCAATGCAATACATCATGCTCAATGATTCGCACGCAACCGTTCAAATTAGCAATTATAAAATGGTTCCACACATAGCCCACGCTTATCGATAATTTACGATGGTTTTACCCTTACTCACATATATGACCTAATATACATACTTGTCGAACCACAATTAAGGCACAAACCTAACATTTTAGTCTTTTATTATCGTACCTCAAACAAGGCATATTAATAAAATCATTCATATAACATATTCATCATTTGTTTTTTTATCAACCGTACCTATTTAACTAATCATCCCAATGTAAGACACAATCACATACATTGTCATTACATCCATTTCTTTCCATCATTTTAAAACACAAATATTACTCAACTATTACCTAAGTTCACATTCGGCAATTACTCATATTCTAACATTTTAATACACAACATTTGCTCAAATCATTATTCAAATTCAAATTCGGCTAATACACATATAAATACTAGCAAATTAAATATTAGCTAGCTCAAACTTCACTCATCAACAATTATTCATTAAAACATAAAGACAACAATCTATCCCCTTCAATTTCTTCCATGGCCGAATGCTCAATTCGTCACACAAATTCAATATTTTGACATGGGCTAAGTAAGGAACTTAGTAACTAACTTAAAATATGCTAACAATTCAAGAACTAACATGAATTCTTACCTTATTTCAAGCCTAAGATGACCGAATGGTTCTTGCTCGCTTTTCTCTCTTAACAATCGGCTAAGAAGAAACAAAGATGAACATTTTGTTTTCTTCACCCCTTTTCTATTTTAAATATTATTTTATAATATAAAGCCATTTAGTTGCAATAATACTAATAGAAAAATACTTATATTTTGTATTAAATAACAACATGGCCGGCCACTATCTCAAAAGTGGATAATTTGACATGCAAGTCCACTTTTTTTTTACCATGCATTAATTGTAACGCCCCCACGCCCGAAACCGTCGCCGGAGTCGAGCTTGAGGAGTTACCGAACATAATTTATCAAATTAAGAACTTCAAATCATTTGTTTCTACATTCACAGCTTTCTAGCTACCCGCATCACAGTTACAAGAAAAATCATATCTCGAGTTACGAAACTCGAAATCAAAATCTGTAAATTTTCCCTACATGTAGACTCACATATCTATTTACTAATTTTTTCTAGAATTTTTGGTTGGGCCAATTAGTACAGTTTATTAGTTAAAGTCTCCCCTATTTTAGGGTTTGACTACTTTGACCTCTGTGTATTACGAATCAGATATCTCTCTATACAGAATTTAAATGACTATGAGGTTTGTCTCTATTAAAACTAGACTCAATAAGGAATCTGTACATATAAATAAAAACTTCTAATTATTTTTGTAAAATTTATTCTGAATTTTTAAATCAGAATAGGGGATCCAGAAATCACTCAGGCCCTATTTCACAAAAGTTTAAATACCTCATAAAATATAATTTGTATGCCTGTTTTGTTCAATCCACATGAAAGTAGACTCATTTAGCTTCAATTTCATAACTTACTCATCATTTAGTTCCATTTATACTATTTTTAGTGATTTTTCAAATTCATGTCATTGCTGCAGCAATATTCTGTTTTAAGGCAAGTTTCATCTTTTCATGAGTTGTTATGAACTAGATAACCTATTAAACTTCCATGATATCAAACATGATCTAAATTTAACCATCACCATGACTTATCAATATCAAACATTTTCTCAACCACTCATGGCTATATCATAAAATTATTTACACAAAATAAGTATATTGCTATACATGCCACACTTAAGTTTTACAAGCCATTTACCCAGATGAAAGTCCTTTATATAGTGTGATCGAACCTTCGACCCGTCCCGATTCCCGAGCTGGCTTGTTCAAAACTATAGTAAATGAAGAGGAGGGAGTAAGCATAAATGCCTAGTAAGTTCATATGTAAATAACAAGTAACATAACAATACAAATATACCAAACAACTTTAGCATGGTATCACCAAAACATATGTCATATTTCTAAACATCATTCATCATCTTACCACCTTATCGTTGTTGTATCTATTATCAACCCGAGGGTTAAGAACATACCTTTCCAAAGTGTCCATTTCACAACACTTACCAATATGTCGCTTGCATCTATCATTTCACTAGAAATTTCACCCGTTGAAAACATCGGAATACAACTCGGATACACGGATAATTTGCACATAAGTGTCTCATACATAATCAAGAAATCATGTAACCCGCCCTTTAGTGAACTCAGACTCAACTCAACGAGCTCGGGCGTTCGCATCCATAAGTGAACTCGGACTCAACTAAACGAGTTCGGATGCTCAACCATCCTAGTGACATGTCACTTGTATCCTAATCTATTCCTAAGGTTCAAACGGGCTTTTTCCCTCGATCTCACATTTGTCGCCTTCATGGAATATCGGAACCGATACTCGGTAGCAATTCATATTTATCAAGTAGTAAACATAATTTGCATATTACTCAATATTAACCACAAAGCATAATATTCCACGATTAAAAATCAGCGTATCATATAATTAACATCAATAGCTTAAAAATAACAATTATGCTACATTATTTACACATGAACTTACCTTGGTACCAAAATATAAAGATTTTACAATTTAGTCCACAATCTTTTCTTTTCCTCGATCGCGACTTGAATCTCGTTTCTCTTGATCTGTAATGCCAAATTAATCTTATTTAATACATACATTCATCAAAACAGCATTTAATACAAACTTTGGAAAAATTAAAATTTTGCCCCTAAACTTTTGCATAATTACACTTTTGCCCCTAGGCTCGGGAATTAAACTTCATTCCTTATTTTTATGTTTTATAACATGCTGATCATTTTTCCCTTCTATGGCAACATCAAATTCTTACTCTAACATATACTTGTGACTATTAGGTATTTTTACCGATTAAGCCCTTTCGCTTGTTTTCACTCAAAACCGAGTAGCACAAGTTGTCTAACATAATTTAAAACCCCATATTCTATCATAAAACATCAAAATACACAAATTTCACCTATGAGTATTTTTCCAAATATAAACCCTAGGCTGAATTATTGCTAACATAAGCTTAATTGAGCTACCGGGATTCCAAAAACGTAAAGAACATTAAAAACGGGGCTTGAAATCACTTACTATGGAGCTTGGAAGCTTGAAACAAACCCTAACTATGGAGAACCCTTGAAATTTCGGCCTAATGAAGAAGATGGACAAAAATTGGCTTTTAATTTTGTTTTTAATTCATTTTAATAACTAAATGACCAAAATGCCCTTACTACTAAACTTTCCAAAAATTCCTTCCATGTCCTAATTTTTTCCATGAACTTAAAATTGGTCAAATTGCTATTTAAGATGTCCTAATTAATATTTCAATGCAATTTCATAATAAAAACTTTTAGAATGCAAATTTTGCAACTTATTCGATTTAGTCCCTACTTTCAATTTAAGCACTTTAGGCATAGAATTTCATCACGAAATTTTCACACAATCATGCAATCATATCATAATCATCAAAATAATTATAAAATAATTATTTCTATCTCAGATTTGTGGTCACAAAACCACTATTCTGATTAAGCCCTAATTCAGGATATTACAACTCTCCCCCCCTTTTAAGGATTTTCGTCCTCGAAAATCTTACCGATAAACAGGTGTGGGTATTGGTTTTTCATAGTTTCTTCAGGTTCCCATGTAGTCTCTTCTACCCCATGCTTTTGCCACAAGTGCAACACTTTTATTTCTTAGTTGTTTGACTTCTCGAGCTAAAATCTTAATCAGTTCTTCTTCATAAGTCATATCTGGTCGTAGTTCAACTTCTGTCGATGAAATTATATGTGAAGGATCCGAATGATACCGACGTAACATAGATACATGAAACACATAATGAATCTTCTCTAATTTAGGTGGTAGCGCTAGCTGATATGCTACCGGTCCAACTTTTTCAATTATTTCATACGGTCCAATAAAACGCGGACTTAACTTGCCCTTTCGTCCAAATCTAAGGACTTTCTTCCATGGAGACACTTTCAAAAATACCTTATCACCAACTTGAAACTCCATTTCTTTTCGTTTCAAATCCGCATAAGATTTCTGTCTATCTGAAGCAGCTTTCAAACAATCTCGAATCACTTTCACCATTTCTTCGGTTTCTTTTATTAAATCAACTCCATAAATCTGATTTTCCTTGAGTTCAGTCCAATACAATGCTTCATAAGGTGCCATCTTCAAACTTGTCTGATAACTATTATTATAAGCAAATTCTACCAATTGTAAGTACCTTTCCCAACTATCTTGAAATTCCAATACGCAACATCTGAGCATGTCTTCAAGAATCTGAATTACTCTCTCTGATTGTCCATCAGTTTGTCGATGAAAGGCAGTGCTGAAATTTAACTTTGTACCTAATGCCTCTTGCAACTTTTGCCAAAACTCTGAGGTAAACCTCGGATCTCTATCTGAAATGATTGACAAAGGTATCCCATGAAGCCTAACAATCTCTCGGATATACAATTCAGCCAACTTATTAAGAGAATAATCTGTACGTACCGGAATAAAATGAGCCAATTTAGTCAGTCTGTCAACTATTGCCCAGATGGCATTTTTCTTCCCTGGAGTTAACGGCAACCCTGATGTAAAATCCATAGTAATTCGATCCTATTTCCATTCAGGAACCATAATAGGCTAAAGTAATCCCGAAGGTACTTGGTGTTCAGCTTTCACTTGTTGACAAACTAAGCACTTTGATACAAACTCGGAAATATCTCTTTTCATTCCACTCCACCAGTACATTTTCTTTAAGTCATTATACATCTTTGTACTGCCCGGATGAACCGCCAAACAAACATTATGTGCTTCATGCAAAATCTTTTGAATCAACTCGTCATTTTTCGATACACAAATCTGATTTTTAAACATCAAACAACCATCAGAACCGATTTTGAAATCTGATCCCGTATCAGCTTCACACTGTTTTCTCTTGGCTAGCAAATCTTGATCATTTTTCTGAGCTTCAAAAATCTCTTGTAAAAACATCGGTCTTGCTCTTAACTCTGCTAGAATCAAACCGTCATCTGACATTTTCAACTGAGTGTTCATAACTCTCAAAGTAAACAACAACTTTCTGCTTAAAGCATCGGAAACCACATTTGCTTTTCCCGGATGATAATCAATAACAAGCTCGTAATCTTTCAATAACTCTAACCATCTTCGCTGTCTCAAATTCAAGTCTTTTTGTGACATCAAGTATTTAAGACTTTTGTGATCAGTATATACTCGGCACTTTTCACCATACAAATAATGTCGCCAAATCTTCAAAGCAAACACCACTGCAGCCAATTCCAAATCGTGAGTAGGGTAATTCCTCTCATGAGGTTTTAACTGCCTCGAAGCATAAGCCACCACTTTTCCTTCTTGCATGAGTACACACCCCAAACCATTTAGAGAAGCATCACTATACACCACAAATTCTTTACCTGATTCGGGTTGTATCAACACTGGTGCTTCAGTTAATAACTTTTTCAATTCTTCGAAACTCTGTTGACATTGTTCCGTCCATTCAAATTTAACATCCTTTCGAAGTAGCCTAGTCATAGGAGCAGCAATTATAGAAAATCCATTTACAAACCGCCGATAATACCTAGCTAGCCCCAAGAAACTCCTAACTTCAGTTACATTTTTCGGTGGTTTCCAATCAACAATGGCTGAAATTTTACTAGGATCAACCCGTATACCATCACCTGAAACAATATGACCCAAAAATCCAACTTCCCAGAGCCAAAATTCACTTTTACTAAACTTAGCATACAGCTGCTTATCTCTCAAAGTTTGCAAAACTATCCTCAAATGCTCAGCATGCTCTATCTCATCTTTTGAATAAATTAAAATATCATCTATAAACACCACAACAAATCTGTCCAGGTATAGTTGAAATATGCGATTCATTAAGTCCATAAACACAGCAGGAGCATTTGTCAACCCGAATGGTATAACTAAAAATTCATAATGACCGTACCTTGTTCTAAAAGCAGTTTTAGGCACATCTGACTCTTTCACTCGCAGCTGATAATACCCAGATCTCAAGTCAATCTTTGAAAACCATGTCGCTCCTTTTAGCTGATCAAACAAATCATCAATTCTCGGCAATGGATACTTGTTTTTGATTGTCACCTTGTTTAACTACCGATAATCAACATATAATCTCATAGAACCATCCTTCTTTTTCACAAATAACACGGGAGCACCCCAAGGTGAAAAACTTGGTCTCACAAAGCCTTTATCAGTCAACTCTTGCAACTGTGACTTTAATTCTTTCAACTCTGTTGGTGCCATTCTATATGGAGCAATCGAGATCGGAGCTGTTCCCAGTATCAAATCTATACCAAATTCTACTTCCCTGACTGGAGGCAAACCCGGTAATTCTTCTGGAATACATCCGCAAATTCACACACAACCAGCACTGATTCAACTTTCTTTTCATCTTCTTTTGTATTAATTACATACGCCAAATAAGCTTCATAACCTTTTCTCAAATATCTCTGAGCCGACATCGAAGAAATCACACTAGACAATGCCTCTGATTTATCTGATTCAACCCACAGAGTTTCACCATTTTCACACTTTAATTCTATAACCTTTACTTTGCAATTTACTATAGCATCATGCAATGTCAACCAATCCATACCCAAAATAACATCAAATTCATCAAACGGAAACAACATCAAGTCGGCCGGAAAGTAATGACCCCGAATCATTAAAGGGCATTTCTTGCTTACTTTATCAACTATCACGCATTTGCCTAGCGGGTTCGACACTCTAATCATAAATTCTGTGTGCTCAACAGGTATATTCATACTAGACACCAGTTTCATGCATACATATGAATGAGTAGAGCCAGGATCAATCAAAGCAATAACATTAATATCATAAAGAGAAAATGTATCGGTAATCACATCGGGTGAGGAAGCATCTTCACGCGCTTTAATAGCATAAGTTCTAGCCGGGGCTCTTCCTTCAAATCTAACTGCTGCATCTCTAGCTACATTCTTACTGCTTGTTTCACTTCCAGCTTTTCTCGGATACTTTCCCCTCGAGTTTGCACCACTAGCTTTTACACTCTGAAATTTTTCTTTCTCAACTCTCTTTGGGTAGTCTCTAATAAAATGATCCGGAGAACCACATCGAAAACATTCATTTTCTCTGCATGGACCAAAATGCTTTCTACCACACCGCTAGCACTCAGGTTTAACAAATCTCGAGTTCCCTACACTGGCTGCAGAAGTATTCTGAGATTTAGGACCCATATTCTGCTTCTTAAAATTTCCATATGATTGCCCAGCTGAAACTTGGGAACGAGGATTCATATTTCTTGACTTTCTGGTTTGCTGTGAGGGTGCATTACTCAATGGTCTTTTCTTCCAATTTCGTGTTTCAGATTTTACTTTTTTCTCTTCCTTCAGTAATTCTTCAGCCTTGCAAGCTCGATCGACAAGCACCACCATTTCTTTTAGTTTAAGGATCCCAAAAAAATACCTTAATGTCTTCGTTAAGCTCGTCTTCAAATCGTCGGCACATCTTGGCTTCTATAGGAACATATTCCCTGGCATACTTACTCAATCGAACAAACTCTCTTTCATATTCTGAGACTGTTATATTACCTTGCTTCAGCTCAAGAAACTCTTTACATTTCTGATCAATAAATCTTTCACTAATATATTTCTTCCGAAACTCTTCTTGAAAGAATTCCCAGGTTACCTTCTCTTTCGGTACCACCGAAATCAAAGTCTTCCACCAATTATAGGCTGAATCTCTCAACAAAGATGTAGCACATTTCAAACATTCTTCAGGTGTACAAGATAATTCATCAAATACCCGGATAGAATTTTCAAGCCAGAACTCTGCTTTCTCTGCATCATCATCAATATTTGCTCTAAATTCTTCAGCCTCTTGTTTACGAATTCTGTCAACGGGGGTTCTGTGAAATTTTATCATATCCACTCCCTGAGGTATCGGAGGCATAGGTTGAGGAATTGGGGGAGGTCGTACATTTGGGTTCGTACGAACGAACTCAGTGTACCATGCACTCATCATTTGGAGAAAGGCTTCCCGATCCCTTTCTCCTCCTCCCTAACCAACAGTACGAGGTGGGTTTTCAGTTGACGCTGCCCCTTCAGCCGGAGCTGGCACATTACTCTCTACTTCATCTGCCACAGCTGGATCGGGATTCATTTACTATATAAAAATCATTTAAAAAGGTCAGAATTCGTCACACTATCACAATTCATACATATGGCATGTATAGCAAAATCCGTACATACAACACGTAGTCCGAGAACCGACTAAACCTGCTCTGATACCACTAAATGTAACGCCGTCATGCCCGAAACCGTCGCCAGATTCAAGCTTGAGGAGTTACCGAACATAATTTACAAAATTAAGAACTTCAAATTATTTGTTTCTACATTCACAGCTTTCTAGCTACCCGCATCACAGTTACAAGAAAAATCATATCTCGAGTTACAAAACTCGAAATCAAAATCTGTAAATTTTCCCTAAATTTAGACTCACATATCTTTTTACTAATTTTTTTCTAGAATTTTTGGTTAGGCCAATTAGTACATTTTATTAGTTAAAGTCTCCCCTATTTTAGGGTTCGACTACTCTGACCTCTGTGTATTACGAATCAGATATCTCTCTATACAGAATTTAAATTACTATGAGGTTTGTCGCTATTAAAACTAGACTCAATAAGGAATCTATAAATATAAATAAAAACTTCTAATTATTTTTTGAAAATTTATTATGAATTTTAAAATCAGAACAGGGGATCCAGAAATCACTCTGGCCCTGTTTCACAAAAGTTTAAATATCTCATAAAATATAATTTAGATGCTTTTTTTTTCAATCCACATGCAAATAGACTCATTGAGCTTCAATTTCATAGCTTACTCATCACTTAGTTCCATTTATACTATTTTTAGTGATTTTTTAAATTCATGTCATTGCTGCAGCAATATTCTATTTTAAGGCAAGTTTCATCTTTTCATGAGTTGTTATGAACTAGATAACCTATTAAACTTCCATGATATCAAACATGATCTAAATTTAACCATCACCATGACTTATCAATATCAAACATTTTCTCAACCAATCATGGCTATATCATAAAATTATTTACACAAAATAAGTATATTGCTATACATGCCACACTTAAGTTTTACAAGCCATTTACCCAGATGAAAGTCCTTTAGATAGTGTGATCGAACCTTCGACCCGTCCCGATTCCCGAGCTGGCTTGTTCGAAACTATAGTAAATAAAGAGGAGGGAGTAAGCATAAATGCTTAGTAAGTTCATATGTAAATAACAAGTAACATAACAATACAAATATACCAAACAACTTTAGCATGGTATCACCAAAACATATGTCATATTTCTAAACATCATTCATCATCTTACCACCTTATCGTTGTTGTATCTATTATCAACCCGAGGGTTAAGAACATACCTGTCCAAAGTGTCCATTTCACAACACTTACCAATACGTCACTTGCATCTTAAGTGTTCTTTCATTTCACTAGAAATTTCACCCGTTGAACACATCGGAATACAACTTGGATACACGGATAATTTGCACATAAGTGCCTCATATGTAATCAAGAAATCATGTAACCCGCCCCTAAGTGAACTCGGACTCAACTCAACGAGCTCGGGCGTTCGCATCCATAAGTGAACTCGGACTCAACTAAACGAGTTCGGATGCCTAGTTACATCTCACGAACTCGGACTCAACTCAACGAGTTCAGACATTCGCATCCATAAGTGAACTCGGACTCAACTCAACGAGTTCGGATGCTCAACCATCCTAGTGACATGTCACTTGTATCCTAATCTATTCCTAAGGTTCAAACGGGCTTTTTCCCTCGATCTCACATTTGTCGTCTTCCATGGAATATCGGAACCGATACTCGGTAGCAATTCATATTTATCAAGTAGTAAACATAATTTGCATATTACTCAATATTAACCACAAAGCATAATATTTCACGATTAAAAATCAGCGTATCATATAATTAACATCAATAACTTAAAAATAACAATTATGCTACATTATTTACACATAAACTTACCTTGGTACCAAAATATAAAGATTTTGCAATTTAGTCCACAATCTTTTCTTTTCCTCGATCGCGACTTGAATCTCGTTTCTCTTGATATATAATGCCAAATTAATCTTATTTAATACATACATTCATCAAAATAGCATTTAATATGAACTTTGGAAAAATTACACATTTTTCCCTAAACTTTTGCATAATTACACTTTTGCCCCTAGGCTCGGGAATTAAACTTTATTCCTTATTCTTATGTTTTATAACATGCTGATCATTTTTCCCTTCTATGGCAACATCAAATTCTTACTCTAACATATACTTGTGACTATTAGGTATTTTTGCCGATTAAGCCCTTTTACTTGTTTTCACTCAAAACCGAGTAGCAAAAGTTGTCTAACATAATTTAAAACCCCATATTCTATCATAAAACATCAAAATACACAAATTTCACCTATGTGTATTTTTCCAAATATAAACCCTAGGTTGAATTATTGCTAACATAAGCTTAATTGAGCTACCGGGATTCCAAAAACATAAAGAACATTAAAAACGGGGCTTGGAATCACTTACTATGGAGCTTGGAAGCTTGAAACAAACCCTAACTATGGAGAACCCTTGAAATTTCGGCCTAATGAAGAAGATGGACAAAAATTGGCTTTTAATTTTGTTTTTAATTCATTTTAATACCTAAATGACCAAAATGCCCTTACTACTAAACTTTCCAAAAATTCCTTCCATGTCCTAATTTTGTCCATGAACTTAAAATTGATCAAATTGCTATTTAAGATTTCCTAATTAATATTTCAATACAATTTAATAATAAAAACTTCTAGAATGCAAATTTTGCAACTTATTCGATTTAGTCCCTACTTTCAATTTAAGCACTTTAGGCATAGAATTTCATCACGAAATTTTCACACAATCATGCAATCATATCATAATCATCAAAATAATTATAAAATAATTATTTCTATCTCGGATTTGTGGTCACGAAACCACTATTCCGATTAAGCCCTAATTCAGGATATTACATTAATAGGCTACTACAATTTAACCTAACACATTTTCAAAATTTCTCACATAAGTCTTATTTATTAAATTTCACTTACAAATGAAAAAAATCAAAGCATGAAATTTTCACACATGCACTTCCACATATAATAAGCATAGAATATAACATTTAATTATTTTTATGACTCGGTTTTGTGGTCCCGAAACCACTTTCTGACTAGGGTCAAATTAGGGCTATCACATGCATAACCTGCAAGATTATTGTGATTAAATTGTTTCAAGGTAAGGATACTTTGTTGCCTCACATAGTCTTTTATGTGCTTATTAAATCGAGTTAATTATTTTAATTGACATAGGACTATGTTTAAGAGGTTATTTCAATTTAATAAGTATGTATGTGCTATAACAGATTTTCCTATTAAGATTTGTTTAAGCGATTGAATTGACATAGGAATATCTCCGAAAGATAAATGGATTTTGGTAGGTGAGTATGTTCATAAATTAGCAAATTACTGAGTTGTCGTGAATTTATTCGTAACAATATAAACATGAGTTTAATAATTCTAAGTTAAAGAAATGTAATTAATCTTACACAATTATGTCATCTTGATTAAAATCATATTTTGAAATCGTGCATTTGAGATTTATTTATTTAGTTTACTTTGTTTAAAATATTATTTTTTAATCACCCTCTTGAAACAAAATATTTTTCTTCAAAAAGTGTTTTAAATAGCATTCATAAATAATTCTTTTTACAGTCTCTGTGGGTACGATAACTCCACATTTACTTGTCACTTTATTACTTGTTGCGATTGTGTACACTTGCACATTTCTGTCGTTCCACATATCGGCTAGCTTTACCGTTAGAATTAGTGAATCAATTTCATGTGTCAATGTTACATCGAAATAGATTAGATCCATCGCACGTAATTTCTCCGATAGAAGTTAAAATTCAAACTGATATGTCGTATAGTGAAGAACCGATAAGAATTCTGGCTCAAGAGATTAAAAAGTTAAGAAACAAGAGCATAGATTTAGTGAAGGTTCTATGGCAACGTCATGGTATTGAAGAGCCTACGTGGGAACCCTAGGAATGTAACTGTAACACCCCGAACCCGAGACCGTCGCCGGAGTCGAACACGAGGTGTTAACAGACTTCAAACCACTTATTTGACATTTCCCAGACAAGCTGCCAATCTGCGTACTAGTCAGTTTAAAAATCATATCTTGAGTTCTAAAACTCGAAATCCAGTTCCGTAAATTTTCCCTGGAACTAGACTCATATACCTATATGGTAGAATTTTTGTAGAATTTTTGGTTGGGCCAATTAGTACAGTTTATTAGTTAAATTATTCCCTATTACAGGGTGCGACTACACTGACCTTCATGCATTTCGATTTGGATAACTCCCTCCACAGAACTTCAATACTGATGCCGTTTGTTTCTATAGAAACTAGACTCAGAGAGGAATCTATAAATATATGGAATTACTCCTAATTATCTCTGGTTAATTTATAATGAATTTCCAAAGTTGGAACAGGGAACCCAGAAACCGTTCTGGCCCTGTCTCACGAGAACCTGAATATCTCTTAACATACTGTCCATATGATCGTTTCGTTACTTCTATATGAAAATAGACTCATCAAGCTTCGATTACATAATTTATTCACTATTTAATTCCATTCTTACTAATTTTTGTAATTTTTCAATCCCACGTCACTGCTGTTGCCAGCATCTGTTACTGAAGCAACTATGCCCATTTCGTGATTTCTCATTGATCTAACTAGTACTTCGTCATACATATCACAAAATTATAATCATGACTAGCCATACCAAAGGCTAATCATTGTCAAACATCTCCCTACTACACTATTGCCATATCATGAATCTTAACACCAAAATTAATCAGCCATGACATATGGCATAAAAATCGAATTACCAAGACTTACGACCTAACGTTATAAAACCAAATCCAACCGAACATTTATGCCATTTTCGCATGGCTAAAAGTTTACATACCAAAGTTCAAACACAGCATAATAGCCTATACATGCCGGAATGTTCTCCTAAGCCGACTAAGAAGAAAGTACCAAAACTTGCTAGCTGCTGTGATGACTTCGATGACGGCCCGACCACGCGAAGGAAACGAATCCAAGAAGCCTAAAATAGGTGACAAGGAAAACACCGAGTGAGTATATAACTCAGTAAGTCATAAGCAATGCACTACCATCCATTAATAACATTATCATAAGAGGAAACAAAATGGAACGAGGCTAGTTACTCCATCCACACCGAACCATACCATAGTTCCTTAGGCCTATCGGTTCCATCTCATACCAAGTCATGCATTCACATTCCATATACTAATCGATAGGATATTTGAGGCAATTTCATACATCATTTTATTTTCGTTACAATCATACAACTCGACGACCTTTCACCTATTCCACGATAAATCTTACATACGTGACTTCAAGTATAATTGTCACATAGGTTCAAAACTTACCAAGTTCAACTCCAAATATAAACGTAGCGCCTATTAGCCATGAACTCAAGGTACTTACCTTTTTCCGCTGTCCAAAATCGACTCGGTAATGTCGCATCCTTAACGTAAATAATTTATAGAAAATATATATATAGTGGGTTCGCACACATAGTGCTTAATCATCAACCACGCACACTTAGTGCCATGTACTTTAAACTCGCACACTTAGTGCCATGCATTTCAAGTTCGCACACCTAGTGCCAATCTCACAACCGTGAACACTTATTGCCCGCACACTTAGTGCCGAAAACCAGCCACTCTATAGGCTTCACTTCTTTTTTACATTCGACAAATTTCATCTCTACATACATATACATTTGTATACATTTCATCTCATTAAACACAATTGTATAGGTATTACGATCATTTAAATCAATACCAAAGATATGCTTAATGACTTACCTTGTGTTAGGTAAAATAGTTCCAAGTCGGCTACTCGATGACCTTCGATTTTCCCTTGTTGGATGCCTCTCCTTTAGAGTCTTGAGCTTAAACAAAAAAATTAACTCATTTAACCGCTTTGCTACATATATTGGTATCCACATTTTAATGATTTTATGACATACGAAACGACATGGTAAAATTTTCATCTTGCTACTTTATGTTCTTAGCTATTCGGCTAATAACCTCATGCAATTACCATACTATCAATAATCTAATCACACATGCATATGCATACTTGGACATTCGGTAATCACCTTTGCTAATTTTAAACTCAACATCACATAAGCTCCCAAGTGATGGCCGAATGCTTCATTTGTTACCCAACTAACCATTCAACAACCTCAACCTCATTACCACCCTTTTATGCCTAATTATCTAAGTCAAGACAAGATCATCAACATGCCTAACTATAGCCGAATGTGCAACATTAATCTATCATTTCCATTTCATTTAACACTTAACATTTACCACATATCGATTCACCAAACTCTCCATCTATTCATGCTCTCATATTCGGTCACCCATACCCATACTAACCATATAACTAATTAATCCTAGGGTTAACCACAAGTGCAATATTGAAGCACCATGGCCGAACCTTCATGAAGTTGCTAAGACCCCTCATTTCTACTCCTCACACACTCTCACATCCAAACCTTTTTATTAAACACTCAAGCTCAATCATCTTCATGCCTCATCACCACAACATCAAAACACCAACCAAGAAAGACAACACCCATGGCCGAATATCATCTCCATCACCTAGCAAGATTTAGACCATGGGCTAGGTAGAACTCAAACTAACAACTAAAACATGCATGCATCTCATGGAACATCATCAAACATACCTTAGCCTAGTTACATGCATGGCCGAATCTCTTCAACCTTTCTTCTTCCTTCCTCCTTCAAATTTTCGGCCAAGGTGTTAAAGGATGAACACCCTTTCTTTTTTTTTTCTTTTCTTTGTCTAGTTACGGCAAATGGAGGGGGGGGAATGGACGAGACAACTTTGTTTTCATCACCCCTCCCTTTTCATTACTTAATTACTAACCCTTTATCTATTCTTTCTGACATAACACACTAAGCCAACATGTTCCCAACATGTTTCCACCCATAGCATGGCCGGCCACTAGCTCAAATTTTGGGTAATTTGACATGCAAACCCATCATTTTCATAACATGCATTAATAGGCCACTTCACATTTGCCTAGCACATTTCTAAATTTTCTCACATAAGTCCTATTTAATAAAATTCACTTACAATTAATAAAATTCATACATGAAATTTTCACACATGCATATATACATATAATAAGCATCAAATATGATGGCTAATTATTAGTATGACTCAGTTTTGTGGTCCCGAAACCACTTCCCGACTAGGGTCAATTTTGGGCTGTCGCAGTAACACCCCGTACCCGAGCCCGTTGCCGGAGTCGAACACGAGGTGCTAACAGACATAATACATTTATTTCCACAGTCCATTTAAAAATTTCCAGACAAACGGGTTACTGCATCACTGTCGCCTTAAAAATCATATCTTGAGTTTCAAAACTTGAAAACCAGTTTCGTAAATTTTTCCTGAAACTATACTCATATATCAATCTACAAATGTTTTTCTAGAATTTTTGGTCCGGGAAATTAGTACAGTTTATTAGTTAAATTCTCCCCTATTTCAGGGTTTGACTACTCTGACCTTCACAATTTACGACTTGGATATCTCCCTGTACAGGGCTTCAATACTGATGCCGTTTGTTTCTATAGAAACTAGACTCGAAAAGGAATCTATACATATATGGAATGACTTCTAATTATTTCTGGTTAATTTTTAATGAATTTCCGAAGTCGGAACAGGGAATCCAGAAACAGTTCTGGCCCTGTTTCACGAAAACTTAAATATCTCTTAACATACGACTCATATGATCATTTCGTTTATTCCATATGAAAATAGATTCATCAAGGTTCGATTACATAATTTATTCACTATTTAATTCCATTCCTACTATTTTTAGTGATTTTTCAAATCCACACCACTGCTGCTGTCAGCATCTATTTTTAAGGTAAACTTTACCTATTTCATGGTTTTCCATGAATCAACTAGAGGTTGTCATACATAGCACCAAAATGATCATGATTAACCATTCCAATGGCTAATCGTTACCAAAAATTTCCATACCTCTCAACGAACAACATACAAAACGATTATAATGTTATGATCAAAGTATATTTAAGCCATTTTCGCATGGCTATCCAAATTTATACAAAACCCAAGGGTACATGACCAACAACAAAAAGGGTAGTCCTATACATGCCATTACAAAGTTCAACCAAAAGTGTACCAAAAGGGGCTTTGATAGTGTGGGCGACTTCGACTTCAATAATCCCGAGTCCGATAGCTGACGAACCAAAATCTATAAAACAGAGATTCAAAGAAGCAGAGTAAGCATTTAATGCTTAGTAAGTTTTGAGCCATAAAATTAGACACAACTAAAATGTAGCATTCATATGGCTAAACGGATAATTTCATATGCACAAATTCTCAATATCATACTTACTTCACATTACCAACCCTTATATTCACACACAAAAGATCAACTTAGCCAAAGGCCGGAAGTTCATTAATCGACTGAGCGAATACTACTTAAAAGGAATCAATTAATCCAATGCATGTACAAAACATACCTCATTGTTGGGATTTTACGAGTGTATTAATTGAAATTATTACAGCAAGATCGCTCATTCCCAACCCAAGTATCTTCGGGATTTAGCCGGATATAACCACTCGCACAAGGCCTTCGGGTCTTAGCCCGGATATGGTCACTAGCATAAATGCCTTCGGGACTTAGCCCGAATATAGTCGCTAGCACAAATGCCTTTGGGTTTTGGCCCGGATATAGTAACTCGCACAAATGCCTTCGGATCTTAGTCCGGATATAGTCACTTAGCACAAAAGCCTTCGGGACTTAGCCTGGATATCATTCGAATAACCATGCACATATATCAATAAATCATGACACATCCATATTTCATTTTCATTACCAAAGCTCAAACACAAGACACTTATCACACTTACAAATTTCGGCTTAATAGCCACATACAAAGAGCATGATTTTGATTTGCTTGTGACATAATCTAATCGAATCATAATCTAAGTTCCATTACTCGAAAACTTACCTCGGAGGTGGTCGAACAATTTCGGCGGCTATTCGATCACTTTTTCCTTTCCCTTATCCAACTGTGGTCCTCTAAGCTCTTGAGCTAATCCAAACAAATTTAACTTATTAAAGTCTCATTATGCTTGCTTATGGCCGAATATGACAAGGAGTTTGATAGGTCATATGGCCACCTTTAGCTCAAATACAAAATGGTCATAGGCATTTTTAATCACATTGAGCAATTTAGTACAATTAATCAAACATTTCCTCATGTGCACCTTTATGACCAAATACACACATCATTAACCTAATATCAATTAACTAAGCACTTAACAAATTCTCCTTGAGCCGATTGTCTAAGTCAAGATAGGATCATCATTATGCTTACCTCTAGCCGAATGTACAACATCAATCTATGCATTCATTCGTGTGGCCGAACATGCATGTCTATGTTGAGGCCGATTGCATACTTAATACATGCTACAAGTATGGTCACTTGTATTGACCAAATACCATTTTGGTTCAAGTTCAAAACTTGGCTAATACACATATATGCACTATTAAAACATCCTCTCCATTCCATCAATTCAACACATGCATTACTCATTAATATACAAAATTATATTCGGCCTTAGCACACCTCTTGCTGGCCGAATTTTTTTCTCCATCTAGCAACATTTTATGTACTATGCCGAACCAAAAAGATCAAACACCTAGCTTAATCATTTCCAAAACACTTAACCGGCCTTTGACCAAGACTTTAAACAAAGTCTATGTTCGGCTATCACACATATGGGCATTATTAGTTCAAAGTTTTAACAAGATTAATTTCTTTGATCTTAACCTAAATGACAACCCCCATTGTTCATCTAGATTTAGCATGAAACAAACACCAACCAAGAAAACAACACCCATGGCCGAGTATCATCTTCATCACATAGCAAGATTTAAACATGGGCTAGGTAGAACTCAAACTAACATAAAAAATATGCATGAATCTCATGGAACAACATCAAACTTACCTTAACCTAGCTACAAGCATGGTCGAATCTCTTCAACATTTCCTCCTTTCTTTCCTTTTGAATTTCGGTCAAGAAGAATGAAAAAGGATGGACATTTTTTTTTCTTTGTTTTCATCATTTTCCTTTTTCCATTTCTTTATTACTAGCCTTTTATTTTATTGTTTCCTACATACCACATTAGCACACCATGCTTAAAATATGCTATGCCCCATAGCATGGCCGGCCACTAGCTCAAATATTGGGCAATTTGACATGCAAACCCACCATTTCTATAACATGCATTAATAGGCCACTTTACATTTGCCTAGCACATTTCTAAATTTTCTCACATAAGTCCTATTTACTAAAATTCACCTACAATTAAACAAAATTCAAATATAAAATTTTCACACATGCATATATACATATAATAAGCATCAAATATGACAGCTAATTATTTTTATGACTCGGTTTTGTGGCCCCGAAACCACTTCCTAACTAGGGTCACATTAGGGCTGTCACAAGGAAGCTATGAGAAAACAGTACCGTAACTTATTTTTTGGTAAGATTTTCAGGTACGAAAATTCCTAAAGGGGGGAATTGTAACAGTTTGTTTTTAGTCAAATCAGAACAGTGGTTTTAGTACGAAAAATCTGAGGCCAAAATATTTATTTAATTATTATTTTGATTTCTACAACATGATAGTATGATTGTATGAAAATTTCGTTAAAATAATTTATCGTTTGAATGCTCAATTTTATAAAAAGGACTAAATTGCGTAAATTGTAATAGTTGAGTTCCATTAGCTAAAGGTGTCTAATAGATATGGAACCTTAAAGTAGAGGTCCTTATGTGGTAATTATACCATTTGAAATATGATTGGACATTTATGTGTATTATTAAGTGAATTTTAATGTTTTATAACAAAGGTTAATAAAGTAGATTAATAAATAAGTTGAAGTAGAATAACATAAAACAAATGTATCATTTTCTTTAACTTTTATTACCACTAAAAATTAACAAGAGAAGAAGTCATTTTAGGGTTCTTCATTCGGCCAAGCTTTCATTTTCCATTTAGGTATGGTTTTCGTCCTGTTTTTAATGATTTCTATGTTTTTGGAGTCCTTGTAGGTTAATCTAGCTAGCCTGGGGACTAATTTGCAAAATTGTTAAAGGTTTAGAGTTTTATCATTAATGAATATGTGTGTATTTTGATATTTGATGATAGAAAATGAATGGTTGTTGTTAGATAAACAACAATTGTTAAGTGATTTTTGATAAAATTGTCAATTAGGGATTAAATAGAGAAATGTGATGAATTGTGTGGTAAATGTGTGAAAGAATGAAAAATATGGGCTGCTATGAGAATAGGTAAAATTCGGCTAGCATGGGTATAAGTTGAATTGCATGAATTTGCATTTTATGAGCTAGGGACTAAATTGTAAAGAATTTAAAATTTAAGGGGAAAAAGTGTAATTTTTCCATAATATGATTTTTGGGTTAAACTGAATAGAATGATAATTAAATAAGTTAAATTTGATTATATATAGATCAAGAAAAGAGAAGTTCAGAATTAGATCGGGGGAAGAACAAAATAGTGGATTGATAGCTCGTTTCTCTCCGTATAAATTCGAGGTAAGTTTGTATATTAATAAGCATTATTGAAATTGTGTTTTAAATGCTTTATAATTGTATTGTTGATGAATATGACCTTATGGAAATATTCAAGGAAGATTCAGTAATGTGAAATCCCGATTAAACCATAGGAATAGATAGGATACAAATGACATGTCATTTAGGGTTATTGTGTTTGGGTGCTGGTCAGTACGTTCTACCGGTGGCTAAGTTTTTGGCATGTGTTATGGATTCTCGTCAGCTTGTGTGAGCAGCATCGTGTAGTTACGTCTTGACCATCAGCTTGTGTGAGCAGACTCGTTGATAGCTCGAGAGTGAGCATTATATGAGATATGAGATTGAGATGGCTTCGACCTTGTATTGGCACTTAGGGTACGAGATTCCCGAGTATTCGATATTATTCCAAATGGTTCAACGGGTAAATTGAAGGTATGAAAGGGGTAAGAGATTGATACATGTCAGTGCAGGTATGTACGTAAATCGTATAAGCATTGAATTTCTGAAGTTTGTGAATTACATGATCTACTATATGGATAAGCATATATTAGCCTTGTGATTAAGTTCAATTGTAATTTTTTATGATAGAAAACTTAATTTGAGAATGAATGGTAAGTTTTACTTGTTAACTATACGAGCTTACTAAGATTTATAGCTTACTCTATTTTACTTTTCCATGCTCTATAGTGATTTCGAAGCTTGCTCGGATTAGGAGTCGTCGGATATCTCATCACACTATCCAGTTGTCATTTTGGTACTTTTGAACTTGTTTCCTTGGTTATATGGCATGTATAGGTGTTGTGGTTAATATGGTTAATATGTTGTTAATGGATTTAGCCAATTGATTTAGCTTGTAAATGAATTATATTTTGGTTATGTGTATAGCCATGTGATTTGGCTTATTTTGTTTTATTTGGGTATGTATATATATGTGCAAATGGCCTTTTGTTATGGGTCTGGTTATTTTTATGTGAATGTTTGTTGTGGATTGGTATTTTAAGTACCAAATAGTTGAATTGTGAGATTTGGTATGCTTGTGTTTTAGGAAAAATAATGCGTAGTTGAAAGTGACCATTTAGGTGATTTTTAGATGTGAAATTAGTATGAAGTTGAATAGCTAATTGTGATATTTGTCTGCCTTATGGTTGTTGGTATTGGAATGGCATGAATTGTGCTTGGTTGAGATTAGTTTGAATGCCTATGGATAGTATATTATATGCCATTTGGTATGTGCAGGTGAATGCAAATTTGGGTGAGGAAGATGGCATGGTAAATTACCTATTTTTTTTCCACACAGGCTGTGTGTTAGCTATGTGTGACACACGGTTAGGTGACATGGCTGTGTGTCCCCTGGTATGTAACATCCTGAATTAGGGCCTAGTCAGAACAATGGTTTTGGGACCACAAATCCGACTTAATAAAATTTTTTTATTATATTTTTATGGTCTACAATTTCACGGGATGATTTTGTGAAAATTTTGTTTGAAAACTTTGACTTTTGGGCACTCAATTTGGTCAAAAGGACTAAATTGTAAAAAGTACAAAAGTTGAGTAATACATGTTAGAGGTGTCTAATTGTTATGAAATTTTAAATTGGAGGCCCTTAAATTGTAATTATACCATTGGATAATTTGTTGGACAAAAATGGACATGAAATGGTCGAAATAGAATATTTTTAAGTTAGGGGCATTTTGGTAATCTAGTAATTAAAATGAATTAAAAACAAAATTAAAATCCAATTTTTGTCCATCTTCTACCCCATGGCTGAAACTTGCATGGAGAAGACATAGCTAGGGTTTTTGAAGCTTCCAAGCTCGATTGTAAGTCCGATCTAGCCCCGTTTTTAATGATTTTTACGTTTTTTGAAATCCTCGAAACAAGATCTACTCATTTCTACCCATATTTTGAGCTAGGGTTTGTGTTTAAAAATTTACCCATGGATGACATGCATGTTTTTTGATGTCTAATGGTAGAATAAGAATGCTCGGTGTGTAATAAACGACTTTTCCTAAGTGACTTTCGGTGAAATTGTCAAAAAGGACCGTTTTATAAAAGTTACAAAATTTATCATAAAAGTGTGATTTAGTGAAAATTAGGGGCTGCTACAGTTATGAAAATGATTCGGCTAGGCTTAAAATGCAAGGAAATTGAATCAAAATAATTTTACGAGCCTAGGGGCCAAAGTACAAATATGTAAAATTTTAGGGGTCAAAATGTAAATTTGAAAAAGTGTGATTTTTGGACCCATATGAATAATGCGACTAATTAGTAAGCTAAATGTGGTATTATAGATCAAGGAAAATAATATTCGGGCATAGATTGGAAACGAATGAGATTATGGACTAAATCAGAATATATAGTCATACTCGAACCCGAGGTACATTCATGTGATTTTAATAATGCAATGTTGTATTTGAATGCTAATGCTTCGATATTACACGAGCTGTAAGTATATATATGTGAATAATTTGATATTATGTGATTATTTTGATGATATAACATGTTCTTGATGTTTTGCTCTTATGATGAAAATGTTGCAATGCCATGTGATTATGAGATATTGCTATGTGAATGAAGCCACAATTCGAGTACGTCTAGTAAAGGTTTGGAAGTTTGATGGAATATGATGTTTCTTTGAAACGAGTAAGTTTGTATGTAAATAATATTTTGATTCTTTTTATGTTATTATCTTTTGTTATTATATGAGATGTGGCTACCTATAGAATGATCAATTGATGTAAATTACGAATCGGAATTGACTAAGAACGAGTTAGTAAAATGTTGAAATGTGAAGAATTTCCCGATTGAACTTTTGGAATAGAAGAGATACAAATGATCCATTGTGATTCACGTGTGTAGTACTAAGTGCAGGATACTACGTGTACCAGATTGATAGGTCGAATGTGTAGTACTAAGTGCAGGCTACTACGTGTATCAAATGGTTAGGTCACGTGTTTAGTACTAAGTGCAGGCTACTACGTGTACTATATTGCTAGGTCGCATGTGTAGTATTAAGTGCAAGCTACTATGCGTACCTGTTAACTTTGATCACATGTGTAGTACTAAGTGCAGGCTACTATGTGTATCAGATGGTTAAGTCACGTGTGTACTACTAACTGCAGGCTACAATGTGTACAAGATTGATAGGTCGCATGTGTAGTACTAAGTGTAGGCTACCACGCGTACTAGAGAGCTTCGGCTACTATGGTGGTATATACACAGGCCACCGGGTATCTGTTATTATTCCGATTAGTTCAATGGGAAATTTACTAAGTGAAAATACATATGTACATGACAAAGTTATGAATAAGTGCAAATATATCTATGTGAAAAGTTGTGAGCAATGTGCTCGATAGTTGAGCAAATCTTTCGGTAAGATAGAATGGAGTAAGTGAAATTATGTAAAATTGATATTTTGTAATAAAACAACTTTGGACAGCAGCAATTGTGTGACTTTGAAAAATCACCAAAAATGGTAAAAAATGAATTAGAGGTTGAATAATATACGAAATTAAATCTTAATGAGTCTATTTTCTCATAAAAGAAATAGTGAAGGAAAAAGAATTACATATTCTGTGATAATTGGATTTTTATGAGATAAGGTCAGAATCACTTTGGAATCCCCTATTTTGATTTTGGAAAATCATTAAAAATTTTAAAAAAATAATTATGGGTCCTAATTTGTATCCTTAAAATCCTTTATGAGTCTAGTTTATGGAAAAATTAGCGGTTCTCAATTTGCAGTCTCGTACAATGAGATAATTAATTTTTAGTGTAGAGAAGTTAGAACTATTGAATAGCAAAATAGGGGTGATTTAATGAATAAAATGTACTTATTGGCTAGACTAAAAACTCTAAAAATTTTATGGTAAGAAGATATTTGAGTCTAGTTTCATAAAAAATTAATGGATATTAATTTGGAGTTTCATAGCTCCAGACATAAATAAATTAGTGACTATGACTCGAGAAAACAGCATGACAAGCAAAAGTGTAATTATGATTACATTTTCATGGAAACATGTTGATAATTGGCTTATTAATTTCATATGGACTTACTAAGCTTTAAGCTTACTCTCACCTCTCCATTTCCTTAGTGTTCTTAGGTCAGCTCGGGGTTAAAGATCGTCGGAGGCAGCATTACACTATCAAGCCAACAACTCCAGAGTATTGTCGTATGTGTATTAAATACTTTCAAGTGAGTGACATGTATAAGGACTAGTTTTTATGTTAGATGTTGCTATGATTAGCAAAATGTATCGGCTTATATTGATTTATTGTATATGGCCATGAGATGCGACTTAAATGGTTATGGCTTGTAAGCCTAATTATTCTTGCTATGTGTTAATGTTTGTGATGTGTTTATAATTGGTTGTTATGAATGATTAGTAAAACATATGTACATGATGAATGCTCTAAGACCATTTGAGGTAGTCGTGGCCATGAAATGAATGTGTGGCATGGTAGTAATTTGATAATGATTGAATATAGAAAATTGTAGAATGTGAATTGGAATGTCTAACTTGGTGTAACATGAGTGTAGTTAATAAACACATGTATGACAACATGTAAATGCTTTAAAGGAATTTTACTAAAAGATGATTAACCATTAAATTGATTTCATAATGTGTGTCTATAATGTGTATAAGTATGGGAGAGAATTAAGGACAACATAAGGTTTGGAAAATAGCCTAAGTGTTGGCTACACGAGCAGAGACATGGCCTGAGGTCACGAGCATGTTGAAGACACATGAGCGTGTCCCTGTATCCACACGGGTGTGTGACCCTGTTTCATGAAAATTTCTCTAAGTTTTCCCAGAGCTTTCTAAAGTCCTTGGTTTAGTCGCGAACCACCCCGATGTATGTTTTAGGCCTTGAAGGCTTGTGTAAGGGACAATCTACATGTGTTTGAAAAGTTTTAATTTGGATGAAATTTTATGGCTCGATTTTGTATGTTCGTGAATGTTTAAGTCTGGTAACGCCTCGAACCCTGTCCCATCTTCAGATACGGGTAAGGAGTGTTACATTTAGTGGTATCAGAGCTAGGGTTTAGTCAATTCTCGGACTAACCTAGCATGAATGAGAGTCTAGCTATACATGCCACCAATCCGTGATAGTGTGATGTCTCTCGACTCGAATGAGAACCATCTTGTTTAGACAGAGGTACTCTCCAACCAAGCTACACATGACCATGTTAAATGTAAAGCTAAGGTATTCGGGTAAAGTACAATTATGATGAGCCTAAACTTAAAAAAGTATGAATAAAAGTTCATGATATGTATGTGATAACATGTGAGATAAAAGTTTATGTTACGAGGAATACTCATGCTTGTTTGATATTCATATGATGTTGTGCACTTGACTTGTTTGATTAAGTGAATGTGATAAAAAGAAATTCATAAAGGTATGAATAAAGGTTTATAATATCATGTTACGGATAAAAATGTCATTTTTCGATTGGACATTGAATGTTGATGAATTTTAACGATATCTTTAAATGAGACAAAAGATTATAATGTAATGAACTTATTTACATTAAATTGATGGATTGATTCATATGAATGTAATGATATTTATATGATGAAGTGCCAGATAAAAGTTTTGATTGTGACGTACTTATCCATGTTTGTTTGGCCCTCATAAGATGTTATGTGCATGACTTGTTTGATTGAATGAATGGGATAAGTAAAGTTATTCAGAATCCATAGAATGCATGCATAAATGCACTGGTTTAAACAAGATAGCTGAAAAGTATGTGTCATACGAACGTGAATAATAGTTTGCCTGAAGTGGATGATATGCTTTTGAAAATGTTACTACGATTATGAAATAGTGTTACATGTATATGTGTATGAGAGACGAGTTAGGGACCTTACGACCCCACCCCCTTACCAGATTGCTGTTTTGTAAAGGATTTTATAAGATCAGTGTTAAATAAGCTCACAAGTATGAGACCAAAGAGTTTAGCTATAGAATGATTATAACTATGATAAGAGATTAATTAGATTGATAAGTAAAGACATAACTATGATAAGATATCAGAATGTTGTAATTATAGTAAGTAGATTATGAATGTCTCTCTTAAGGTACTCTATGAGTTCATTTACTCTCGAAAGTATTACTGGGGCTATCTATTTTCAAATAAATTGTTATCGTGCGAAAATGTTTTCTAATCTTGGAATAAGATGAAAGTATTGATAGTTTGACTGGTATATAATTTGTATTCCGCAATTTTCCCTCTGGCATTCTATTATGTTCCGTCTGGTGGGATTTTATGAGATAATGTACTTGATGTTATGGTTCTGTTCCTTCTAATGGATGCTCTATTCGATATATATATGGGAAGGTACATTATCCTTGTTGCATTTAGTTCTAGCGGGTTTGAATAATGTATTCTTCTGGACTTATTTCTTTGGGGAAATTATCGAAATCTTCCATATTTTCTTATGATATTTGTTCTGGGTCTTTCATTATGATATTGTATCTTGGATTTCCTTATCTTGGATTTCTCTATCTTGGACTTCTTAATCCTGGTTTTCTTATTATCAATATCCGGAATTTATCAATCACGGCTCATATCTACAGTGTGTTCTTCAGTTGTGATAATCATGTTAAGTGTGACTATGCTTCTGCTTTGATCATAGTAATGTGGTAATTCTAGTATCTAGATTTCTCTAAATCTTCATGAAGGATTTGACATCGGTAAAGGCATAAGTGGTGAAATTGCTAGTATCAGCTTGTATGATGGATTTCTTTTCTCAAGAAAGTTAATCAAGTTAACGCCTTCGATTGGGAACATTTATACTACCTTGAGCTAATGCAATTGAAATGAACTTTGATTAGTATGATGAGTGAATTTTGCATGATTACATGTTAAATCGTTTTGACAACTGAAAGGAAGAATTTCCTGAAACTTTATCAAGTAATAATTAAGACCAACTTGGTTGTTCTGTTTGAATGGGTTATTGTTTGTAAGATTTAATGGGATATTTATGTCCGAATTTTTTTCCCAAGTCTGAGAATAATATTTTATCTCTCCGGATAAAAGACAGATAGTCTAAATGAAAGTGTATATATCTTAGAAGACTTTGATACGATTTAAAGTTTCTTTGAATGATAAAGTTTTTGTCCTATGAAAGTTGAATAGTCTACTACATGTTGGTAACGATTTGGATATACGAGAATATTGTTAACCAAAGCCTTAAAACTGGTTTAGTCTGCATTAAGCAAAGACTTCTTGATTTTCATTGATGTGTTTTAATACAAGAAGGGCAGTGTGATAGCTTAAAGTATATACTATCAAAGAAAGACTTAAGTTGAGATAGTGTAGCTGACTTGAATTGTTAAAGGATGATAAGATAGTTATGGTATGATCTCTGAGAATGAGATTACTATAGATTTCATATTAGAATTATTCCTATCTTTGAAAGAGAAAGATGTCATATGACTTGTTGTTAAGTAATTGATGAATCTGCAAGTCATGTCGATAAGTACTGAATTTCCGCTCTTCAGACTTATAGGATTAAGTATCTTTAAGATTGTTGAATTTCTTAAAATGCTAGTTTTTGTTAATCAGATTGAGATCCGGGATTTATATCATGAATTATTGAAAAAGCTAATTGAGGCTCTGAATTTTAATGATGACAAGAGGTTGAACTAGTGAACTATCGGGCTCTATAAAATGATAGAGAACTTAAGGCCATGATGATCGGGCAAGCTAGCCATTTGAATCCGAGAGGATTCAAGTATGATGTGTATATAAATATTCAATGACGGTGTGGGTTCAACCCCTGTATACATGAGTTCTCTGATAAAAGTCAAGACTCGATTGATGGGTCGTATAACACAAAATTGCTCAAGACTTTAGTATAAGAAATTAAAGAGCTAAGTATTAAACATAGCTTGAGTAAAGGTTCTTCAACAATGATTATGAGATAGTGGAGCATATGTGAAAACTGAACCACTCTTCAGGTAAGATTTTCGGGGACGAAAATCTCTAAAGGGGGGAGAGTTCTAACATCCCGAATTAGGGCCTAGTCGAAATAGTGGTTTCGAGACCACAAATACGACACAATAAATTCTTTTTTATTATATTTTTATGGTCTACAATTTCATGGGATGATTTCGTGAAAATTTCATTTGAAAAATTTAACGTTTGGGCACACAATTTGGTCAAAAGGACTAAATTGCAAAAAGTGCAAAAGTTGAGTTCTACATGTTAGAGGTGTCTAGCCCTTAAACGGTAATTAGACCATTGGATAATTTGTTGGACAAAAATGGACATGAAATGGGTGAAATAGAATATTTTTAAGTTAGGGCATTTTGGTAATCTAGTAATTAAAATGAATTAAAACAAAATTAAAAGCCAATTTTTGTCCATCTTCTACCCCATGGCTGAAACTTGCGTGGAGAAGACATAGCTAGGGTTTTTCAAGCTTTCAAGCTCGATTGTAAGTCTGTTCTAGCCCCATTTTTAATGATTTTTACGTTTTTGAAATCCTCGTAACAGGATCTACTCATTTCTACCCATATTTTGAGCTAGGGTTTGTGTTTAAAAATTTACCCATGGATGACATGCATGTGTTTTGATGTCTAATGGTAGAATATGAATGCTCGGTGTGTAATAAATGACTTTTCCTAAGTGACTTTCGGTGAAATTGTCAAAAAGGACCGTTTTGTAAAAGTTACAAAATTTGTCATAAAAGTGTGATTTAGTGGAAATTAGGGGCTTCTACAGTTATGAAAATGATTCGGCTAGGCTTAAAATGCAAGGAAATTGAATAAAAATAATTTTACGAGCCTAGGGGCCAAAGTGCAAATATGTGAAATTTTAGGGGTCGAAATGTGATTTTTAGACCCATATGAATAATGCGACTAATTAGTAAGCTAAATGTGGTATTATAGATCAAGGAAAATGTTATTCGGGCATAGATTGGAAATGAATGAGATTATGGACTAAATTAGAATATATAGTCGTACTCGAACCCGAGGTAAGTTCATGTGATTTTAATAATGCAATATTGTGTTCGAATGCTAATGCTTCGATATTACACGAGTTTTAAGTATATATATGTGAATAATTTGATATTATGTGCTTATTTTGATGATATAACATGTTCTTGATTTTTGCTCTTATGATGAAAATGTTGCAATGCCATGTGATTATGAGATATTACTATGTGAATGAAGCCACAATTCGAGTACGTCCGGTAAAGGTTTGGAAGTTTGATGGAATATGACATTTCTTTGAAACGAGTAAGTTTGTATGTAAATAATATTTTGATTCTTTTTATGTTATTATCTTTTGTTATTATATGAGATGTGGCTGCCTATAGAATGATCAATTGATGTAAACTACGAATCGAAATTAACTAAGAACTAGTTAGAAAAATGTTGAAAAGTGAAGAATTTCCTGATTGAACCTTCAGAATAAAAGAGATACAATTGATCCATTGTGAGTCACGTGTGTAGTACTAAGTGCGGGCTACTACGTGTACCATGTTGATAGGTCGCTTGTGTAGTACTAAGTGCAGGCTACTACGCGTACTCGATAGCTTCGATCACGTACTAAGTGCAGGCTACTACGTGTATCAAATGGTTAGTTCACGTGTGTAGTACTAAGTGCAGCCTACTACGTGTATCAAATGGTTAAGTCACGTCTGTAGTACTAAGTACAAGCTACTACGTGTACCAGATTGATAGGTCGCATTTGTAGTACTAAGTGTAGGTACTATGCGTACCAGAGAGCTTCAGTTACAAGGGTGGTATATGCACAGGCCGCCGGGTATCTGTTATTATTCCAATGAGTTCAACGGGAAATTTACTAAGTGAAAATACATGTGTACATGACTAAGTTATGAATAAGTGCAAATATATCTATGTGAAAAGTTGTGAGCAATAAGCTCGATAGTTGAGCGAATCTTTTGGTAAGATAGAATGTTGTAAGTGAAATTATGTAAAAGTAAAATTTTGTAATAAAACAATTTTGGATAGCAGCAGTTGTGTGACTTTGAAAAATCACCAAAAGTGGTAGAAATTAAATTAGAGGTTGAATAATATATGAAATTAAAGCTTAATGAATCTATTTTCAAGAATTTCATATTCTGTGATAATTGGATTTTTGTGAGATAGGGTCAGAATGATTTTAGAATCCTCTGTTCATATTTAGGAAAATCATTAAAAACTCATAAAAAAATAATTATGGGTCATAATTTCCATTCTTAAAATCCTTAATGAGTCTAGTTTCTTGTAAAATTAGAGGTTCTCAATTTGGAGTCCCGTACCATGAGATAATTAATTTTTAGTGCATAGGGGTCAGAACTGTTGGAGGGCAAAACATGGGTGACTATAATGAATAAAATTTACTTATTGATTAGACCAAAAATTCTGTGTTTAATGAAGATATATGAGTCTAGTCTCAGAGAAAATTAACGGATCCTGATTTGGAGTTTCATAGCTCCAGATATAAAAAAATTAGTAACTATGATTCGAGAAAACAACATGACCAAAAAATCAGCAAAAGTGTAATTATGATTACATTTTCATGGAATCATGTTGATAATTTGCTTCTTATTTTCATATGGACTTACTAAGCTTAAGCTTACTCCCTCCTCTCCATTTCCTTAGTGTTCTCAAGTCAGCTTGGGGTTGGAGATCGTCAGAGGCAGAATGACACTATCAAGCCAACAACTCCGGAGTATTGTCATATATGTATTAAATACTTTCAAGTGAGTGGCATGTATAAGGACTAGTTTTTATGCTAGATGTTGTTATGATTAGCCAAATGTATCTGCTTATATTGATTTATTGTATATGGCCATGAGATGTGGCTTAAATGTTTGTGGCTTGTAAGCCTAATTATTCTTGCTATGTGCTAATGTTTGTGATGTGTTTATAATTGGTTGTTGTGAATGACTTGTATAACACATGTACATTATGAATGCTCTAAGACCATTCGAGGTGGTCGTGGCCATGGAATGAATATGTGGCATGGTAGTAGGTTGATAATGATTAAATATGGAAAATTGTAGAATGTGAATTGGAATGTGCAACTTCGTGTAACATGAGTGTAGGTAATAAGCACATGTCTAACAACATGTAAATGCTTTAATGGAATTTTACTAAAGGATGATTAACCGTTAAATCGATGTTATAATGTGTGTCTATAATTTGTATAATTATGGGAGAGAATTAAAGACAACATAAGGCTTGGAAAATAGCCTAAGTGTTGGCTACACAAGCAGAGACACGGCCATGTGTCTCAGCCGTGTGGAGGACCCGGCCTAGTACACTGGCATGTGGCTTGGCCGTGTGGATAAATTTGTTTTGCTGACGTCATAAATAGAGAGTTAAACGGCCTAAGGACACGGGCATGTTGAAGACACACGAGTTGGTGCCTGTGTCCACATGGGCGTGTGACACTGTTTCATGAAAATTTCTCTAAGTTTTCCCAGAGCTTTCTAAAGTCCCCGGTTTAGTCCCGAACCATCTCGATGTATGTTTTAGGCCTCGAAGGCCTGTATAGGGGACAATCTACATGTGTTTGAAAATTTTTAATTTGGATGAAATTTTATGGCCCGGTTTTGCATGTTTGTGAATGCTTAAGTCCGATAATGCCTCGAACCCTATCCCAGCTTTGGATACAGGTAAGGGGTGTTACATGGTACTTATTTAGAAATCAAATCAGTATGCTCCACATGGCCCAACGCATGGGCATGTGACTTGGTCGTGTGGCAAAAGTCAGTATACACTACAATTTTGGCACGACCTAGTACATAGTCTGGCATACAGGCGTCTGAGGCCATTTCGAAGGGTACACGGGCTACTCAGACGGGCGTGTGATTGGCCGTCTGACCCAAGTCAGAGAGTTACACGGGGTCAAACACGGGTTGCGACATGGCCATCTGATCCCATTTCAAATGTCCACACGACCTGCGGCACAGGCGTGTCTTTGGCCTTGTGAGACACACAGCTAGGCCACATGGGCGTGTGTCTCCTCTACTTTGAAAATTTTCCATGTTTCCCCAAAATTTCCCTGAGTTCACGGATTAGTCCCGAACCACTTCTAATGCATGTTTTAGGCCTCGAGAGCTCATATTAGGGACATTATGATTGATTGTGAATGATTTTTTTTGGTTATGAAAAATGTATGAGAAATGTATTATTGTTTAATTATTAAGTCCAGTAATGAGAAATGTATTATTGTTTAATTATTAAGTCCAGTAATGCTCTGTAACCCTATTCTGGTGAGGGATACAGGTAAGGGGTGTTACAAGTTGTGCGATTTATTAACACAATTTTTGGATGTAATACTGATAATTAACCACTTGAACATATTAAAACTTTCTCAACTAAACAAAAGTTGATCGATTTACTTGAATCTAGTTTCCTATTTAACATAAATGAGATGAGACGGTGGTGTGGCATCTCGTATTTGGGCCTGACGACCAAGTCGGGTATAAGGTGCTATATAAAGGGGTCTAATGGCTATTGAATTTTAAATTAAAGGAATTAAGTAGTAATTGGACCAAGTAATGAGATGTGGAATGTGATCGATAGGTTTTAATGAAATATTAATAGAATTTAAAGGTTAAATTAGTAATTTGATAATTAAATTAAATGTTTAATAAAGAAAAAAGGAAAAATGGTTGCCATTTTTCTCATTTTACACTTTCAAAATTGAAATAGCCATTGATGGAGAGGGAAGCTTGAATTTTTCATTTTCTGTAACACCCCAAGCCCGACCTAGACGATATGGTCGAATCTAGCGGTGTCGCATGACAGTGCTTTAGAAATCGCAATGACGTTAAGACCATTTCTCCATAGGTACCTCTTTTCATTATCTTATGCTATATTCTAAAAGGTGTCATTTGTTTTCAATCATTAAACATTTCCAAAATGGTAAACTTTGCAGAAGGTTTTAAAACCATTTCATATGCATGGTAGTTTCGTAAAACATTTGATTCTTTTGGAAACCCAAGTTTTCCTACTACTAGCAGTAAAAACCGTATAACATTGCAAAATCCCAAATTAAGCAAAAATCCGTAAAGGCCTTAATTACATCAAATTTTCCCCAAATATAAATTAAATCATAAGTAAATAGAAAATAGTCCAAGTGGAAAACCGTGTGGCCACCGCTGAGTCCTCCGCTGCTCTGACTTGTCTATTACTGGGGATTACTTGAACAAATAAAACAGAAAGGGGTGAGTTTTTGCAAACTCTGTGTGTAATCCCCACAGATAAAACATGTATTCAAACATACATCAGAATACAGTTTGGGGCCGGAGCTCACTACAGAACCAGTCTGGGCGTTAGCCCACTCAGATACAGATACAAAACAAATCATCAAAGTCCTACCCACCAGCCTCTACACACCATCTCTGTCTAGCCCTACACACCATGTGGGGATAAAATCAACCCACCCATCCCTACACACAGGCTATACCGAAATGCGGCACATAATTAGATAATTGCAGCTGAGCTGCCAGATATCAGGCTTAAAAGCCTTTTTCAGAATACTTCCCTCAATATAACATCAACCCAACCTCGATGCAATGCATCATGCATAAATGGCATGCTAAAATGCAGTCTGTCAAATAACTCAACTAGTTCAGATTTACATGTTAAGTATCACATGCTTAAAACATACATCACATAATCAGATCGCAAAATTAGGGGTCTAAGTAATGCTCACCGACCCTATGACAAGTCACAGTCGACTTGGGCGACCCGTGTAACCTTACAGAGTTTTCTAGAAAAATAGGCTCACACGCCCATGTGGTCTGCTCGTCTGGGCCCACACGGCCTAAACTGGCCTTGGCTGTATGGATCACACAGCCTGGCCTAGAATCCCACACGCTGTTGTGGTTCACCAGTATGGACCCACATGCTCGTGTGTCACACACAGCCTCACCAGCCATTACACGATCGTGTCATACGCCCGTGTCTTACGCACACAGCCTGGCTCATTGATCACACGCCCGTGTACTATCACATGGCCTACCACTTAGGCAACCACACGCCCTTGTGGCATCGACAGATTCATTTTTTGGCTTTCACCGGTTTTCATTTTTTGTGTTTTTAGGTACACACATATTTCAGTTTTGACGCAATGACACACTTGAGATCACCAGAACCTACATTTCACCAATTACCCCAAATTAATCGCTTAAAACGATAAATTAAACTGAACTTCCTTGACTAATCAAGTCACAATTCTAATATCGAATGCTTACTAGAATTCTTGGACACCTCCAACTAAGATTCTCAGAGAGGCGAGTCCTCTCTTTCACGATTCGCTACTGAACATAATAGAATTTTAATCCAATGAAAAGGTTCAAGAATACAAAATGTAGACTTTAACAATTTACCCTCACAATCTAACACTATCAAACCTAAACCATAAGCAAAGCGATTATAAATACACTTACCAGCTGACTAAAGAACAGGAGGCAGCAGAACAATGATTAAATGTAGGATTGATGATCCCAGACTAAAAAATTAAAAGAAAGTTTACTGAAAAAGAAAGGAAGAAAACCCAAAGGGAAGAAGATAAGAATTTTGACGTTAGAAAATTTTGGGGAATTTCTGAAAGATAGAGAAAATTTTGAAATAAAATGAAACATCCCAATCCCCCCTTTTTCTTCCACTAACCCACTAACACACACATTCTCAGGCTTCTTGTTTGACCGAAACTCTTTTGGTCAACCGAGCAAAAATAAATTCCCACGCTTGCGTAGGGATTCGAACTTAAGACCACCAGCATATTAACTGTCCACTTAACCACCAGACCAGTAGGCCCATTCTGATATGATCCTACCAATAATTAAACTTAAGCCTAATGGCCAAGGTAAGGCTTTATTTGGAAAAATTCCAAAAATTTAACAAAGACATGGCTTGAACTTGGGAGCTCTGACACACTTCCAAAACACATAACCACTGAAGTAGATACACAACTATGTCAATTAATTGCAGAAGCAGAAATATAAGATTTGGGGCATTAAATTTTCTACATGCATGGTATGTTTTAAGCTTCGTTTTTAATGATTTTTATATTTTCGGGATCGTTGTAGCTTAACCTAGCTAGCCCGAGGATTAGTTTGAAAAATTGTTAAAGATTTATGGTTTTCCATGAATATGATTGTATGGTTTTTGATGTTTAATGGAAGAATATGAATCCTTGTTGTTAAAGAAACAAGTTTTGTAAAGGGATTTTTGATGAAATTGTCATTTAGGGACTTATTTGTAAAAGTAATAAAATTCCAAGGTAAATTTGTGAAATACTAATTTTTTATGGGTTGATATAGGTCCCTAGTGAATTTGACTAGCATGAAATGAGGATTAAAATGCTTATATTTCAATTTATGATCTTAAGGACTAAATTGTAAAAAGATTAAAACGTTAAGGGTAAAATAGTAATTTTGCAAAAAATGAAATATGGACTGGATTGAATAATAGAAATATTAAATAAAATGAATTTGTTTATCTAGATCAAGATAGACCTCGTATAGATTTATATTACTGAAAAGCGAAAGCTTCGGATTAATCGATTACATTTTTACACTTTGTTTGTCGAGGTAAGTTCATATGGTTAAATAACATTTTAATGTTATATTGATTTATGTCATGAATCTACGAAAAGGATTGAAATGGAAATGTTCAATGAAAGTATACCTATGTTCATGATAATGATGATTTCAAATGAAGTTGTTCATTTATAATGACTTACCTTATGTTAATTCAAGTGAATTATGAGTTGATGCACTAACATGTGTTGTTCATGGTGCTTAAGCTTGTGCCAAGCTTATGGTTGGATTATATCATTCTTAATTTTAATGTTATGCATTGAAATGGTAAGCTATGTTCATGATTCAAACTTACTAAGATTATATGCTTACGTAGTTTTTTTCCTATGTTTTATAGATAATTGGAAGCTCAATCGGGTTGGAAGTTCATCAAAGATCTATCACACTATCCAATGATTATGTCGGTAGCTTTTAGATGTTTTGGTCAAGGTTATAATGGCATGTATAGGTGGACTTTTGGTTGAATGTTAGTTGATAAGTTTGGCATGTATATGTTATTTTGGTTGATGTGCTTTTGGTACTTTTGATGCCTTGTTGATGTGTGCTAATATGGCTAAGTTTCAAAATGGTCAAGATAGACCATGCTTTGGAAAGGTAATGAATTAGATGTGTATGAACGAAATATGGTCAAATATGCATATGTTTAGGTATGTTTGATTGATTGCAATTGAGGTGCCTTTTATGGCACATTGGTTGCATGATAATGGTCTATTGAAATGGTCATTTTATGCATGTTTTGGTATGTTTTCTGATGCCTTGGTCATGGATGCAATTTGGTCGTAGGTAAACATTTGGGTTGGTGATGGAAATGGTTTGATTTTGGCCAATTTTATGTCCATATGGCTGGACACACGGGTGTGTGACTCAGCTGTGTGTGACACACGGCCATGTGACATGACTGCGTGTCCCCTGTAGGTTTTAAGGTTTGCAAGTCAGGTAGTTACACGGCCTAGCACACGGCCTAGCAAATGGCCTAGCACATGAGTGTGTGGCTTGGCCATGTGACCAAACTTTGAAAGTTACACGGGCACGAACACGGGATAGGATACGGCCGTGTGTCCCTATTTCAAATGCTACATAGCCTGAGAGACGGGCATGTGTCTTAGTCTGTGAGTCACACGACCTGGCGACAAAGTCATGTGACTCCTACGGTTCAATTTTTCTAACTTTTTCTTCAATGTCCCAAATGTTTATGATTTAGTCCTGAATTGTTTCTAAAGTGTTTTTAAGGCCTCGAAGGCTTGAATAAGGGACAATAGGCATGTGTTTGAATGATTAATACTATGCTTATATTGATGTTGATGTATGTGATATATGTTTTTAGGTTATGTTTATACGGTAATGCTTTGTAACCCTATTCTGGTGACAGATATGGGTTAGGGGTGTTACATATCTTGTTACGTGTAATACGTAAATTTGTTGGTAGTTGTGGTTGTGCTGGTGGATCTCCTAAAACATTACCAGCGGAATCTTGCGTGGTACGTTGCCTAGAATAGGTGGTTGTGAATCTTGCATCTACTACTACTGTTGTTAGTGTCAATGATTTCTCCGATTATTCTCTCTAGATCTATGACTAGCTTTATAGGTATTCCCCTACTACGAGTCATACACAAAACCCAAAAAGAGAAGATTAATAACAATAGAGAGTAAAATCATATCTATAACCTAAAATTTTCCTAATTATTCTTATTGAAGAGTAAAAATTAATATCAACTAGTAACGTTGCCTCCCTTGCAACGATGCCAACAACTTGACTGCCTCTAGATTTACTAACATTCAGAGTGTGAAACTACAATAAAATATATAAATGGGGCGATATCCGTAAATAATACAAGTCAGGTTGTAATATAGTTACGACGAAGTAGGTGAGTACTTCGAAGATCGTAATGAAAGGAGGCTAACACTAAGTCAATTTTAACCTAAACACCAAAAGATCTAATTAATACAGAATAAGTTATATTATGAACATATGAATAAAAGGAATTTTTGGGTTCCTTTATAATAAGCCAAATAATATGATAAGTAAAAAAATATAGAGAAATTGAGAAGTGGAATTGATCAAATCTGATTTTGGGTGATTAACTTGCTTCAGCAATCCTTATTAATTGTCACTTCGGGTTCCTTGTCAATCAACTAGTGATATCCTAGTAGGAACTTCTGATACGTCCAGTAGGATAATGAGTTAGCCAGGAGTACTTATTTTCCAACCTCACAGTCTAGAATGGTTTGGGGTGAAGGTGTTCACGAATAGGCCATAACAATTTTGGGTTAGTTCCCGCCTTGATGACTTCCTAGGGTTGTCAAGCCTAGGGTTTAAGTTCTTCCTTTCCCAAACAGTTGATCCGTTGAGTAACCTTGCAAAATAGTTAATAGATCATACCGTCACTCACTAATCCCCTATAGAGGGATTAGTTCCTCATGGTTTTCAGAAACAGTATAGAGTTGATATAAAGTGTAAAAATAATAAGTGAATAGAAAGGATAGAGTTTAAGAAAAACCATAATTTGTATTATCAATAAAAGAAAATCCACAAGAGTTGATTGTATTCTTAAATCAGATCTCCCAAAATAAAGTAAAGAACAAACTGAAAATAAATCTAAAACCTAAGAAAAGAGAAAAACTAAACTGGAATTAAAAGAGAGATTCTAAGCTAAGTAATTGGTGTCCATAATATGTGACAAATGAGCTTACTTATAGATTTAAAGAGGTCCTTGTCCTTATCCGTAGGTTAACTAACATTCCTGAGCTTTAAGTTTGATTGTGCAAACCAAAATGCCTCCTTACTCGTATTAATTATCATCTAGATTTTTTTCGTAACACATCAGGACCTGTGTCGTGACATAGAAGTCAATATACTCTTATTGGGATGTCATTAGTTTAATCCGCTACACCAAATTACGACAGATCATGTCTCTGGGTTTTTCGTCCCTAAAGGCAGCATAAAATTCTTGGAAAAGATGAATAACAACATTTAATTTTGGGATTGTATAGAAATGTTCCATTTATGGTTTCAGACTAGAGAGCAAATTTCATTGCAAAGAACCATTGATGGTTTGAATCCTCTTTCCTGAATAAATGTTTTACCTTGTTGTTCAAGAAAATATTTTTAAGCATTTTGATTTTGAAATTTTAAAGGATTCGAGATCGCCAGTGGTTTTTTGTGTTTGTTTTTCTAAACTTATCAGGTGGCATAGTCAATATAGTTGTACTCTAAAAACTAACAAACTATCAAGCAATGTATCAAATGAAATAGTAAAAATAAGTTAGGAACCCTTAACCTCATTAATTTGTTTGAATTTCTTGAAGAGTTTTGTTGTTGTTTGCTTTGTCAATGCTATATTCTTAGTTCTTACACCAAATAAGATTATAAGAAGAGGAAATTTGCAGCAACATAAGAAGAAGAATAAAGGAAGGGTTTGAGGTATAAGGGTTTAAAGCTTTTGAAAAATTTTGGAGAGGATTTGAAGCTCAAGAAGGTATAAAAATTTAGTTCAAAAGGGTTTTAGGTAAAATTTTGGGTGTTTTAGACTTAAAAATCGGGTAAAATTAGGGTTAAAGTCGACGGGTTGCGCAATGGGTCGGGTTGACCCTACAGAAAATTATAGAAAATTAGAGTTAAAAATTTGGAAGGATGTCGATGTCACAACATTGGGGTTTAATGTCATGACACATCTTGGAATTTTTAGCCTTGGGGTATTCTACTTGCTATGTTGCGACATCGAGCCAATTTGCTCAATTGCTTGAGTCTACTTTTGGTGTTGCGACATAGAGGTTCTGTGTTGCGACACCAGCTCTCTTTTGCCCCCTCATTTTGAATTTCAAAGTGCTCAAAACAAATTATTTAATAGTTTAAAGAAAATTAAATCCTAATATAAATGAGTCTAGATATATTCCCCCCTACACTTTAGAGCACACATTGTCTTTATTGTAAAATTAATTAAGGTGTAAATAAGAAAACTTCCCAGAGATGCCCAAATCATTGTTATTGTATTGACATCCGAATTCTTTTACTCCAAGTGAATAGGAAGTACCTACAAGAAAGTACTAAGACAAGAAATATGAAATATGCAATATAATATAAGGGAAAATAAATTAATAAATAATAAAATAATAAAAGAAAGGAAATAAAATTTAAAACAATAAATGGAAGTTCTTTAAAAACTAGGATGATGCTTGTCGCCACCATAAAAGAGCCTTCAGCTGGTTCTCGACACCTTGATCCAAAGTTTTTTTTTCTATCGATTTATATGAACCAGCCACTTTGGTGGATCCTAACGATTTTGCCTTATTTTTGACCGACGTGACATCCACATTGTGAGCCATTTAGTTCCAAATCTAAGCTAACCCCAAATTATTTTCTAGGGTATTATTACCTTGAGCTTCCTCCTCTCTCTGTTGCGTAAGGCTCTAATTGCTCAAGCTTTGCTACCGTTGTCGAATGAGATTGAATCAAACTCCTCAACCTCTTCAGTTGGCACTTTCTTTGCTATGACCAGGAAGTGTATTGGTTCTTTTACACATTCATTCAATATCAATTTAATCTCCATGTTAGTGGTTAGTTAATCTTCCACTTTTAACTTTATGGTTTATTCTGCTGCTATGTCAATTGTATTAGAGACTGTTTCAACTATGTACAAATCATCCCCATGATCTTTAGCTACAAACTCAAGTTGAACCTCAACATGAATGTCATCATGGTCATCGATAATACAAGGGTTCTCATGATATGAGTTATGAACGTCAAACATGTCTTCTTTCCTTGGAGGCAACACTTCGTATATTTCTTTCATCATTTTCATCATTTACGCCATCATGTCTGACAAGTTTGATAAGACCTTAAACTTGACCGTCCTTGTAACAGCCTAATTTTGGGCTGAATCAAAATAGTGGTTTTGAGACGACAAATCTGAATTCATAGAAATTATTTAATTATTATTTTGGTGTTATAGCATGCTTATATCAATGCATGAAAAATTTGGTGAAGTAATTTTAGCGTTTGTGAGCTTAATTGCAAAAAATGACCAAATCGCATAAAGGGAAAAAGTTGTGATGTGCTATCAAATAGTGTTAAATGGCCATGGATTATAAATTAGGGGCATTTAAAGTACAAATAGACCCTAGGATGGTGCTTGGCTAGCCATGAGACAAGGATATTAAAAAGTCAAATGTTAGGTGAAGTTTGGTGACTTATCTGGCCAAAAAGAAAATAAAATAAAAGAAAGATGATATCATCCCTTTTTCATCTTCTACTCCACCAAAAAACACCAGCAAAATAGAGGTTTGATAGGTTGAAAATTTTAGCAACTTGTACCCCTTACAAGTAAGTGATTTTGATGGTCTTTCTTAATGATTTTTGTACTTTTAAAACCCTTGTAGCATGAGCTTTCAAATGAGGGGACTAGTTTGCAAAATGGTTAAATGTATAGAGTTTTACCATGAGAGTGTTCATGGTGTTTTCTGAAATTTTATGGAAAAAAATAAAGCATGGCTATGAAATAAATAACTTTTGTGAAGTAGTTTTCATGGAAACCCTAACTAAGGACCATTTTGCATAAGTTATGAAATAGGTAATAAATGTGTGAAATATAGAGAATTCCAGGTTGTTCCTAGTATAAAAAGTGTTCTGCTAGGCTTGGTTAATAAGGAAATTTAAAAATCGATTTTCGAGCCTAAGGGTAAAATGGACATTTTGTGAAAGTCTAGGGGCAAAATGGCAATTTTACCCAAAATAAAAATTCATCTAAATTGATATGTTGATTAAATGAACGAATTTTTCCATTTTAGATCAAGAATTACAAAATCCAGGCCTAGACCGGGGAAAAGCCAAGGTAACGAACTAAGTCGAAATAGTTGCTCACGTTTTGTATACTGAGATAAGTTGTATGTCAATAATGCAACTATATTGTTATGATGAATTATTGAATTAATATTGCATAAATTGTTATGATTGTGAATATGAGAATGCATGATAAGAAACTAATGTAGTAAAGATTTTCGGTTGAACATTTGGAATTGACTTGGATATTCATACCATGACCTTGGGTGGTATGTGAGGCAGTGTAAGACATGTATGGGACATGCATCGACATTCAGACAAGAGCTAGTGTAAGACATGTCTGGGACATGCATCGGCCTTGGGATATACAAGCTAGTGTAAGACCTGTCTAGGACATGGCATCGACACCGATAGACGAGACCCAGTCTAAGACCTATCTGGGACATAGCATCGTCCTCGATATATGAAAGTCAGTGTAAGACCTATCTGGGACACGACATTAACTTCAATGTGCTAGCAAGTGTAAGACCATGTCTGGGACATGGCGTCGTCATTTTATCCCATGTTCGAGGTTATTGAGTATCTGGTAATATTCCAAATGATTCAAAGAAAGATTTATGATTTGTATCAAAATGAGAAAAGTTATGACCATGTGGTAAGTGGTACAGGTACCTACTTGAAATGTATGAGATGTGGGCTCAATATATGCCATATGAAATTGTATTGGATGGTGATGAGTAAGTTGTACTTATGTCTATTCATTGTATTCATGGACAAGCCATGAAATGTTATGAGCATATTATTGCATGATAATTAGTTGATGTTTATTTTGATTCAACTTACTAAGCTTTATGCTTACCCCTTTTCCTTTTTATTTTCTTATAGTTCCACCAAAGTAGCTCGAGGATCATCACCTACGTCGGAGAAACAAGTCACACTATCATCTGAAGCACTTGAAATAGTTAGTTCTTTTATTTTGATTATGGCATGTATAGGGAACTTTTGTCTTGTTTTAGTGTCACACTGTTTTGGGGCCAAATGTGTTGGCTTGTTTTAACATTTGAATCATTTTGTAGAAGGCCATGAAAAAAATGGCTAATATTGAAAGTTATTATATGAATACAAGAAGGTCTTTCATGTATGAGAAATTTTTTTGGTATGGTTGAGCATTTGAATTTTAGTGTATGGATAGCAAAGTACATAAATTAGTGGCTTAAACATATGTGAAATGTATATAGGGCTTAGTTATGGTTGCTTGATTGGAAAATCATGTTATGATAGACTTTGGTGTGATGGATGGTATTGGATTGCGTTTCAGGGTGGCAAAAGGCATGGTAGATAGCCTTATATTGTCCACACGGGTAGACGCACAGGCGTGTGTCTGGGCTATGTGTGACACACGGTCAACCCCATAGGCGTGTTGTTCGGCCGTGTGTCCCCTGCACGTAAAATTTGCAAGTCAGTATGCATGGTAGTAAACACACGGGTAGGGACACGGTCATGTGTCTCAGCCGTTTGGAGGACACGGCCTCTGGCCACGGGCGTGTTCCTCGGCCGCATGCCTTTATTTGGTTGCTGACGTCAGAAACAAAATGCCAAGGATTTTAGAAACAGTCTAAGACATAGGCGTGTCATGGCCTTGTGAGGGACTCGGGCCATGGACACAGGCGTGTGTCAGGCCATGTGAAATTCGCTCGGGTTTATACACGGGCGTGTCCCCTTATGCTTAGGCCGTATGAACCACACGAGCCATCAGCACGACCTTGTCAGAGTGACCACACGGGCATGTTGCCTTTCCACATGGGTGTGTGCCCTGTTTCAAAAGTCATTTTTAGATGGTTGGTTAAAGGACCCGAGTTGGTCTCGAGTGGTTTCCAATGGATGTTTTGGGCCTCGTAAATCCATGTTAAGGAATTTTAAACATAGTTTGAAAAAGTTTTAAATTTGAGTGAGTCTTGGTTACTCGAAAATGTGATATGTGATGGCCTTAATTTGACCCTAGTTGGAATGTGGTTTCGGGACCACAAAACTGAGTCATAAAATTTATTTAAAATTTTATTTGCATATCTTCTATGTGTGATAGTGCATGTGTGAAAATTTTATGTTTTAATTTAGTTTTATGAATGTGAATTTCACTTGAAAGGACTTAGTTGAGAAACTTAGAAAATATGTTAGGTAAATATGTAAGGACCAAATAATTTCAAAGTATGAAAGCTTGGGTTTGCATGTCAAAATGCCCAATATGCATTAAGTGGTTAGCCAAGTAATGATGTCCCTCCACTAAGTTTAAATTAATTATAATATTATGTTGACAAATGATTAAAATATTCTAAATAAAATGAATTAATAATAAAAGATGAATAAAAGAAGAAATTGGAAGAGAGTGTTCATCTTCTTCTTCTTGCAAAACCGAAACAAAAGGAAAGAAAAAAGGAAATTTACACTAAGGCATTTCGACACCTTCTTTTGCTAGTTGGAGGTAAGTTTTGAAGTGTTGTTTAAATCTTTTTATGTGTTTAAGTTAATTGTTAAATGCATTTTTGGAAATGTCAAGAAAATCAAACTTCTATGGTGGTTTGGGCACTAAGCCGTGTATCAAGGTGTTAGAATTAGAGGTTGTTTTCATGTTGTATTGAATAAGTAGACGTTAGAATGAGGTTGAACTTGTTGAATTATTAGTTGGGTAATACTTTGTGCATTCGGCCATATGGGGTTTAAATGGAATGTTCATTTTATTTGTTATTTCCTTGAATGAGAAATGGTTCAATGTTAAGGCCGAACGAGTCATGGTAGATAAGTTAAAATGCAAAAATTCATGTTTATGAGGTAATTTGAGTAATTGACCGAGACATGGAAGAAGGAATAAGATTGATATTTTTATGTTTTAGGAGTGAAAAGCATAATGAAAATATAATAAGTTTATTGTGCATATTTTAGTTTAAGTGTTATGGAGAATTCGGCTAAAATAGTTTGGTATGTGTGTTGCCGAATTTAAATTAAGATTATTTGAGTGATTACAATGGGCATTAAGATGTTGAACTTATGAAATTAGAAGTATATGAGCTTGATAGTATTTAAATGTTATATCGTTATGGCTTGGTTAATATTAGATGGAATACCGAATCTATGTGTCTGTTTATGAGGAATGAATATAAACTAGGGGCTACTATGATTGAGTTATTTTATTTGCTTAGTTGGAGTTGGAGCTCAAGATCAAAGGGAGCCAAATTCGGCAAAAGGGAAAGCGAAAGCGATTGAGTAGCCGATCTGAGTTGTTCATCTGACTAAAAAAATCATCTTGTTGGGGAAAGCTTGGAACCGTCACGAAGTCATCATATCTTTTGACAACCTTTTTGGTACCTTTTTTTAAACTATAGTAGACATTATGGCATGTATAGGATAATATTTTGGGAGGTTTTGCTGTTTCATAGCAATGTATATAAAGCCATGCGAATATGACTAAAGTCCTATGTATGGATTTGATAATGATTTAGATATAAATCTCGTAGTGTTAAATTAACTTGACTTATAAGTTCATATTTGTGATATGATTGAGATATATATATTATGTATATGTATTCGATTAAGAGGAGAAAAATCACCAAATGAATAGAAAAGGTTTAGTTGTGTGATGTTATCATTATTATAGCCGAATGTGATATTTAGGTGAATGTTTTATAATCGAATGTGATAGATACATGGATTGATAACATTGAATATGATATATATATGCTATGTTTAAATGTGAATGCCGAATGTGATTCATATGGGTGGATAATATTGTGATGAGTTAAATGTGATGGCTCAATGTGATTTTAAGTTGGAGTTGATAATTCAAAGACTTTGATAGTGTTTTGTTAATGATAGGTAGCGTAAGACATGTGATTGAAGTATTCAGGTTTATGTGACCCTACTCCAGTAATGGACACGGATACTTGGGTGTTACATGATATGTACATGTTGAACTTTAGTAACGCCTTTTATTCTATCCTGGTGTAGGGCACGGGTGTGGGGTGTTACATTTAGTGGTATCAGAGCTATGGTCTAGTCTATTCTAGGAGTAACCTAGCGTGAGTACGAGTCTAGCTATACATGCCATAATTGTATATTGATACTGTGACAACTCCTGACGAGATAAATTGTGTTTTTTATATATAGTAAATGGATCCGGAAGTAGCTACGGTGGATGACATGGAGAGTAATGCGCCGGCTCCCGCAGAAGGGACCACGCCAATGGATAATAGGCCCATGACAATGAGTCAGGGCGGAGGGGCTAAAGAAGCTTACCTTCATATGATGGATGCTTGGTACTTGGAGTTTGTAACACCCCGTACCCGAGCCCGTTGCCGGAGTCGAACACGAGGTGCTAATAGACATAATACATTTATTTCCACAGTCTATTTAAAAATTTCCAGACAAACGGGTTACTGCATCACTGTCGCCTTAAAAATCATATCTTGAGTTTCAAAACTCGAAAACCAGTTTCGTAAATTTTTCCTGAAAATAGACTCATATATAAATCTACAAATGTTTTTCTAGAATTTTTGGTCCAGCCAATTAGTACAGTTTATTAGTTAAAGTCTCCCCTGTTTCAGGGTTTGACTGCTCTGACCTTCACACATTACGACTTGGATATCTCCCTGTACAGGGCTTCAATACTGATTCCGTTTGTTTCTATAGAAACTAGACTCGAAAAGGAATATATAAATATATGGAATGAATTCTAATTATCTCTGGTTAATTTGTAATGAATTTCCGAAGTCGGAACAGGGAATCCAGAAACTGTTCTGGCCCTGTTTCACGAAAACTTAAATATCTCTTAACATAAGACTCATATGATTGTTTCATTTCCTCCATATGAAAATATATTCATCAAGGTTCGATTACATAATTTATTCACTATTTAATTCCATTCCTACTATTTTTAGCGATTTTTCAAATCCACACCACTGCTGCTGTCAGCATCTGTTTTTAAGGTAAACTTTACCAATTTCATGGTTTTCCATGAATCAACTAGAGGTTGTCATACATAGCACCAAAATGATCATGATTAACCATTCCAATGGCTAATTGTTACCAAACATTTCCATACCTCTCAACGAACAACATACAAAACGATTATAATGTTATGATCAAAGTATATTTAAGCCATTTTCGCATGGCTATCCAAATTTATACAAAACCCAAGGGTACATGACCAACAACAAAAAGGGTAGTCCTATACATGCCATTACAAAGTTCAACCAAAAGTGTACCAAAAGGGGCTTTGATAGTGTGGGAGACTTCGACTTCAATAATCCCGAGTTCGATAGCTGACGAACCAAAATCTATAAAACAGATATTCAAATAAGCGGAGTAAGCATTTAATGCTTAGTAAGTTTTGAGCCATAAAATTAGACACAACTAAAATGTAGCATTCATATGGCTAAACGGATAATTTCATATGCACAAATTCTCAATATCATACTTACTTCACATTACCAACCCTTATATTCACACACAAAAGATCAACTTAGCCAAAGGCCGGAAGTTCATTAATCGACTGAGCGAATACTACTTAAAAGGAATCAATTAATCCAATGCATGTACAAAACATACCTCATTGTTTGGATTTTACGAGCGTATTAATTGAAATTATTACAGCAAGATCGCTCATTCCCAACCCAAGTATCTTCGGGATTTAGCCGGATATAACCACTCGCACAAGGCCTTCGGGTCTTAGCCCGGATATGGTCACTAGCATAAATGCCTTCGGGACTTAGCCCAGATATAGTCGCTAGCACAAATACCTTCGGTTTTTGGCCCGGATATAGTAACTCGCACAAATGCCTTTGGATCTTAGTCCGGATATAGTCACTTAGAACAAAAGCCTTCGGGACTTAGCCCGGATATCATTCGAATAACCGTGCACATATATCAATAAATCATGACACATCCATATTTCATTTTCATTACCAAAGCTCAAACACAAGACACTTATCACACTTACAAATTTCGGCTTAATAGCTACATACAAAGAGCATGATTTTGATTTGCTTGTGACATAATCTAATCGAATCATAATCTAAGTTCCATTACTCGAAAACTTACCTAGGAGGTGGTCGAACAATTTCGGCGGCTATTCGATCACTTTTTCCTTTCCCTTATCCAACTGTGGGCCTCTAAGCTCTTGAGCTAATCCAAACAAATTTAACTTATTAAAGTCTCATTATGCTTGCTTATGGCCGAATATGACAAGGAGTTTGATAGGTCATATGGCCACCTTTAGCTCAAATACAAAATGGTCATAGGCATTTTTAATCACATTGAGCAATTTAGTACAATTAATCAAACATTTCCTCATGTGCACCTTTATGACCAAATACACACAGCATTAACCTAATATCAATTAACTAAGCACTTAACAAATTCTCCTTGAGCCGATTGTCTAAGTCAAGATAGGATCATCATTATGCTTACCTATAGCCGAATGTACAACATCAATCTATGCATTCATTCGTGTGGCCGAACATGCATGTCTATGTTGAGGCCGATTGCATACTTAATACATTCTACAAGTATGGTCACTTGTATTGACCAAATACCATTTTGTTTCAAGTTCAAAACTTGGCTAATACACATATATGCACTATTAAAACATCCTCTCCATTCCATCAATTCAACACATGCATAACTCAGTAATATACAAAATTATATTCGGCCTTAGCACACCTCTTGCTGGCCGAAGTTTTTTCTCCATCTAGCAACATTTTATGTACTATGCCGAACCAAAAAGATCAAACACCTAGCTTAATCATTTCCAAAACACTTAACCGGCCTTTGACCAAGACTTTAAACAAAGTCTATGTTCGGCTATCACACATATGGGCATTATTAGTTCAAAGTTTTAACAAGATTAATTTCTTTGATCTTAACCTAAATGACAACCCCCATTGTTCATCTAGATTTAGCATGAACCAAACACCAACCAAGAAAACAACACCCATGGCCGAGCATCATCTTCATCACATGGCAAGATTTAAACCATGGGCTAGGTAGAACTCAAACTAACATAAAAAATATGCATGAATCTCATGGAGCAACATCAAACTTACCTTAACCTAGCTACAAGCATGGCCGAATCTCTTCAACATTTCCTCCTTTCTTTCCTTTTGAATTTCGGTCAAGAAGAATGAAAAAGGATGGATATTTTTTTTTTCTTTGTTTTCATCATTTTCCTTTTTCCATTTCTTTATTACTAGCTTTTTATTTTATTGTTTCCTACATACCACATTAGCACACCATGCTTAAAATATGCTATGCCCCATAGCATGGCCGGCCACTAGCTCAAATATTGGGCAATTTGACATGCAAACCCACCATTTCTATAACATGCATTAATAGGCCACTGTACATTTGCCTAGCACATTTCTAAATTTTCTCACATAAGTCCTATTTACTAAAATTCACCTACAATTAAACAAATTTCAAATATAAAATTTTCACACATGCATATATACATATAATAAGCATGAAATATGACAACTAATTATTTTTATGACTCGGTTTTGTGGCCCTGAAACCACTTCCCGACTAGGGTCACATTAGGGCTGTCACAACTCTCCCCCACTTAAGAAATTTTCATCCCCGAAAATCTTACCGGTAAATAGGTTTGGGTATTGTTCTTTCATAGAGTTCTCGGTCTCCCAAGTAGCTTCTTCCATTCTGTGTTTGAGCCATAACACTTTTACTAAAGGAACCCTTTTGCTTCGTAACTCTTTCACTTCACGAGCCAGGATACGAATTGGTTCTTCTTCATAACTCATATCAGGTTGAATTTCAACCTCTAATGGATTAATTATGTGCGATGGATCAGATCTATAACGTCGAAGCATCGAAACATGAAAGACGTCGTGAATCTTTTCAAGTTCAGGAGGCAAAATCAATCTATACGCAAATGGACCAACTCGTTCGGAGATTTCATACGGCCCAATGAATCTCGGACTCAATTTGCCCTTACGGCCAAATCTGAGTATCTTTTTCCAAGGTGAAACTTTAAGAAACACTTTGTCTCCCACCTGATACTCAATGTCTTTTCGTTTCAAATCCGCGTACGACTTCTGGCGATCTGTGGCTGCTTTCAGACTTTCACGGATTACTTTTACTTTCTGTTCAGCATCTTTAATCAAATCAACTCCGAAAATTTTACTTTCATCGAGCTCGGTCCAAAACAATGGTGTACGGCATTTACGACCGTACAAAGCCTCGTAAGGTGCCATCTTAATACTTGATTGAAAACTGTTGTTGTAAGCGAATTCAATCAAAGGTAAATACCGCTCCCATGAACCACTAAACTCGAGGATGCAACATCTCAACATATCCTCAAGTATCTGAATTATTCGCTCGGATTAACCATCGGTTTGGGGGTGAAAAGCGGTGCTAAAATGCAACTTGGTACCCAAAGCTTCTTGCAATTTCTTCCAAAATCGTGAGGTGAATCTCAGATCTCTATCCGACACAATAGAAGTAGGTACCCCGTGTAATCTCACAATCTGAGAAACATACAATTCAGCTAGTTTATCCATTGAAAAATCCGTGCGTACGGGGATAAAGTGAGCCGACTTAGTCAGTCTATCAACAACAACCCAAATCGCATCTTTCTTACTTGCTGACAATGGCAACCCAGATACAAAATCCATCGTGACTCGATCCCATTTCCATTCAGGTATCATGATCGGCTGAAGTAAACCCGTAGGCACTTGATGTTCCGCCTTCACTTGCTGACATATTAAACACTTCGAAACAAAATCGAAAATGTCTCGTTTCATACCATGCCACCAAAACTGACGTCTCAGATCGTTGTACATTTTCGTACTTCCTGGGTGAATTGACATTCGGCTACAATGAGCTTCGTTCAGAATCATCGAACTGAGTCCTGAATTTCTTGGAACACACAACCGACTTCTGAACCTCAAACAATCGTCATCATCAATTTGAAACTCTGATTCCATATTCGGAACACATTCAGCCCATTTTGCAGCCAATTCATCATCGACTTTCTGGGCTTCACGTGAATCAAAAATGGTTTGGCCTTTAATTTTGCCACTAACACATTGTCGGATAGAACAGACAAGTGTACATTCATCGCTCGTAAAGCAAACAGTGATTTACGACTTAAGGCATCCGCAACCACATTAGCCTTTCCCGGGTGATAGTCAATGACAAGCTCATAATCTTTTAACAACTCGAGCCAACGTCTTTGTCGCAGATTCAAGTCTCTTTGAGTCATCAAATATTTGAGACTTTTGTGATCCGAATATACATGGCACTTCTCACCAAATAAGTAGTGTCGCCATATTTTCAAAGCGAATACGATGGCAGCTAGTTCGAGATCATGGGTCGGATAATTTTTCTCATGTGGCTTTAATTGTCTCAACGCAGAGGCCACAACTCGACCTTCTTGCATCAATATGCAACCCAACCCAAGTAGGGATGCATCACTATAAATGACGAACTCCTTGCCTGATTCAGGCTGCACTAGTACTGGAGCTTCCGTCAAGTGAGTTTTCAATTGTTCGAAACTTTACTGACACTTTTCTGTCCATTCAAACTTAACATCCATCTGAAGTAGTTTCATCATTGGTGTGGCTATCATCGAGAAACCTTTCACAAACCGTCGGTAGTAACCGGCAAGTCCCAAAAAGCTCCGAACCTCAGTAATATTTCTCGGAGGCTTCCAGTTAAGTATGGCTGAAATTTTGCTCGGGTCAACTCGAATACCCGATGCGGATACCACATGACCCTAGAAGCTAACCTCTCTTAACCAGAACTCACACTTACTGAACTTAGCATATAACTGCTTATCCCGTAAAATTTGCAACACTAATCCCAGGTGTTCAGCATGATCGGTTTCATTTCTCGAATAAACCAAAATATCATCGATAAACACGACTACAAACCGATCCAAATACGGTCTGAAGATCTGATTCATCAAATCTATAAATACCGCAGGGGCATTAGTGAGCCCAAACGGCATCACTAAGAACTCATAGTGACCGTATCTCGTTCTGAAAGCAGTTTTGGGTATATCCGAATCTCGAATTCGCAACTGGTAATAACCCGATCTCAAATCTATCTTTGAAAACACTGAGGCTCCCTTTAGTTGATCAAACAAATCATCAATATGTGGCATCAGATATTTATTCTTTATTGTCACCTTATTCAGCTGACGATAGTCGATGCACAACCTCATGGTTCCGTCCTTCTTTTTCACAAACAATACTGGTGCACCCCAAGGTGAGAAACTTGGTCGAGCGAAACCTCTATCCGTCAATTCTTGCAACTGAGCTTTCAACTCTTTTAACTCGGTTGGTGCCATACGATACAGAGCTATCGAAATCGACGTAGTCCCAGGTACAAGCTCAATACCAAACTCTACCTCCCGAATAGGTGGTAAACCCGGTAATTTCTCGGGAAAAACATCCGGGTATTCACAAACCACTGGCACAGATTCGGGTTTCCTTTCTAACTCTTTGTCATCAAGTACATACGCAAGGTATGCTTCGTACCCCTTTCTTACATATTTCTGGGTCAACATTGATGATATTACAGCTGGCAACCCCTTTAAGTCCGTAGACTCAACTCGGATTATCTCGTTATTTGCGCACCTCAAATCAATAGTCTTGCTTTTGCAATTCACAACCGCATCATGCATGGTCAACCAATCTAAACCGAGGATAACATCAAATTCATCAAACGGCAAAAGCATCAAGTCCGCCGGAAATCAGGAACCTCGAATTACTAGGGGACATTTCTTACACACTTTGTCGACAAGCACGTAACGACCCAAGGGATTTGACACCCGAATTATGAACTCAGTAGACTCAATAGGTAAAGTCTTGCTGGATGCTAAGGTTTCACATATATAAGAATGAGTAGAACCAGGGTCAATCAAAGCAATCACATTAGTATCAAAGAGAGTAAAAGTACCGGTAATAACATCTGGCGAGGAAGCATCCTCGCGTGCGCGTATAGCATAAGCCCTAGCAGGAGCACGAGCCTTAGATCTGGTCGTAGCATCTCTAGATCCTCTCTGACCACCACTAGCATTGCCCGTATTTCTAGATGGTCTACCTCAAGCAGTGGTAGCACCCGGTTTCCCACTCTGATTTACATTCTGTTCAGACAACCTCGGGCAATCTTTAATGAAGTGGTCAACTGATCCGCACTTGTAACAGGAGCGGTCATGGAATCTACAACTCCCCGAGTGCCATTTACCACAATACTGACACTCCGTTCTGTCTCGACGGTCATTCCCAACACTGGCGACCGAAGTGACTCGTGCACTCACAGGGGGTCGATCACGGTCTCGTCTAGAAAAACCCGAAGTGTCCCTAGACCGGCCTAAGTCATCTCTAAATTTATTTGATGACTGTTGAAAGGACTTTCCTGAAGATCTCTTACGAAACTCCTTTGCTCCCACATCGGCTTTCCTTTTCTCCTTACTGAGCTCCTCAGCTTTGCAAGCTCGCTCGACAAGTACCACAAATTCTCAGATTTCTAGAATGCCAACATACAACTTTATATCATCATTCAGTCCATCTTCGTAACGTTTACACATCACAGCTTCTCAAGAAATGCATTCTCGCGCATACCAGCTAAGCCTCACAAATTTTCGTTCATAGTTGGTAACCGACATGGAACCTTGTTTGAGTTCAAGAAATTCCTTTCGTTTTTGGTCAATGAATCTCTGACTGATGTACTTCTTTCGAAACTCGGTTTGGAAGAACTCCCAAGTTACTTGCTCTCTGGGCACAACAGAAGTCAATGTATTCCACCAATAGTAGGCAGAATCACGTAGCAAGGAGATAGTACACTTTAGGCACTCATCGGGTGTGCAAGATAGCTCGTCGAGTACCCGAATAGTGTTGTCCAACCAAAATTCAGCTTGCTCGGCATCATCGCTGTTCGTAGGTTTAAATTCAGTAGCCCCATGCTTTCAGATTCTGTCAACTAGGGGCTTATTTGACCTTATTTGGTCAGCTACCGAAGGTATCGTAGGTGCGGGGGTTGTGTTTGTCGGGAATGGAGGTTGTGGAACAGCCGTATTAGTTCGAATGTATTGGTTGAACCAATCATTCATCATGCTATAAAAAGCTTGTCTAGATTCATCATTCGAATTACTAGCATTAGGTTGAGAGTCCGCCGGTGCTGTCCCTTGTGCGGGAGTAGGCGCTACACTCTCGAGATCATCAGCTACCGCTCGGTCAGGATCGGGATCCATTACTATAAATACACACATTTGCAAATGTCAGAAATCACCACACTATCAAATAATCACATAATGGCATGTATAGCTAGACCCAAATGTAGTACGGTAGTCCTAGAATCGACTAAACCGTAGCTCTGATACCAATGAAATTGTAACACCCCGTACCCGAGCCCATTGCCGGAGTCGAACACGAGGTGCTAACAGACATAATACATTTATTTCCACAGTCCATTTAAAAATTTCCAGACAAACGGGTTACTGCATCACTGTCGCCTTAAAAATCATATCTTGAGTTTCAAAACTCGAAAACCATTTTCGTAAATTTTTCATGAAACTAGGCTCATATATCAATCTACAAATTTTTTTCTAAAATTTTTGGTCGAGTCAATTAGTACAGTTTATTAGTTAAAGTCTCCCCTGTTTCAGGCTTTGACTACTCTGACCTTCACACATTACGACTTGGATATCTCCCTGTACAGGGCTTCAATACTGATGCCGTTTTTTTCTGTAGAAACTAGACTCAAAAATGAATTATACATATATGGCATGACTTCTAATTATCTCTGGTTAATTTGTAATGAATTTCTGAATTCGAAACAGGGAATCCAGAAACCGTTCTGGCCCTATTTCACAAAATCTTAAATATCTCTTAACATACGACTCGTATGATCATTTTGTTTCTTCCATATGAAAATAGATTCATCAAGGTTCGATTACATAATATATTAACTATTTAATTCCATTCCTACTATTTTTAGTGATTTTTCAAATCCACACCACTGCTGCTGTCAGCATCTATTTTTAAGGTAAACTTTACCTATTTCATGGTTTTCCATGAATCAACTAGAGGTTGTCATACATAGCACCAAAATGATCATGATTAATTATTCCAATGGCTAATCGTTACCAAACATTTCCATACCTCTCAACGAACAACATACAAAACGATTATAATGTTATGATCAAAGTATATTTAAGCCATTTTCGCATGGCTATCCAAATTTATACAAAACCCAAGGGTACATGACCAACAACAAAAAGGGTAGTCCTATACATGCCATTACAAAGTTCAACCAAAAGTGTACCAAAAGGGGCTTTGATAGTGTGGGCGACTTTGACTTCAATAATCCCGAGTCCGATAGCTGACGAACCAAAATCTATAAAATAGAGATTCAAAGAAGCGGAGTAAGCATTTAATGCTTAGTAAGTTTTGAGCCATAAAATTAGACACAACTAAAATGTAGCATTCATATGGCTAAACGGATAATTTCATATGCACAAATTCTCAATATCATACTTACTTCACATTACCAACCCTTATATTCACACACAAAAGATCAACTTAGCCAAAGGCCGGAAGTTCATTAATCGACTGAGCGAATACTACTTAAAAGGAATCAATTAATCCAATGCATGTACAAAACATACCTCATTGTTGGGATTTTACGAGCGTATTAATTGAAATTATTACAGCAAGATCGCTCATTCCAAACCCAAGTATCTTCGGGATTTAGCCGGATATAACCACTCGCACAAGGCCTTCGGGTCTTAGCCTAGATATGGTCACTAGCATAAATGCCTTCGGGACGTAGCCCGGATATAGTCGCTAGCACAAATACCTTCGGTTTTTGGCCCGGATATAGTAACTCGCACAAATGCCTTTGGACCTTAGTCCGGATATAGTCACTTAGAACAAAAGCCTTCGGGACTTAGCCCGGATATCATTCGAATAACCATGCACATATATCAATAAATCATGACACATCCATATTTCATTTTCATTACCAAAGCTCAAACACAAGACACTTATCACACTTACAAATTTCGGCTTAATAGCCACATACAAAGAGCATGATTTTGATTTGCTTGTGATATAATCTAATCGAATCATAATCTAAGTTCCATTACTCGAAAACTTACCTCGGAGGTGGTCGAACAATTTCGGCGGCTATTCGATCACTTTTTCCTTTCCCTTATCCAACTGTGGTCCTCTAAGCTCTTGAGCTAATCCAAACAAATTTAACTTATTAAAGTCTCATTATGCTTGCTTATGGCCGAATATGACAAGGAGTTTGATAGGTCATATGGCCACCTTTAGCTCAAATACAAAATGGTCATAGGCATTTTTAATCACACTGAGCAATTTAGTACAATTAATCAAACATTTCCTCATGTGCACCTTTATGACCAAATACACACATCATTAACCTAATATCAATTAACTAAGCACTTAACAAATTCTCCTTGAGCCGATTGTCTAAGTCAAGATAGGATCATCATTATGCTTACCTATAGCCGAATGTACAACATCAATCTATGCATTCATTCGTGTGGCCGAACATGCATGTCTATGTTGAGGCCGATTGCATACTTAATACATTCTACAAGTATGGTCACTTGTATTGACCAAATACCATTTTGTTTCAAGTTCAAAACTTGGCTAATACACATATATGCACTATTAAAACATCCTCTCCATTCCATCAATTCAACACATGCATTACTCATTAATATACAAAATTATATTCGGCCTTAGCACACCTCTTGCTGGCCTAATTTTTTTCTCCATCTAGCAACATTTTATGTACTATGTCGAACCAAAAAGATCAAACACCTAGCTTAATCATTTCCAAAACACTTAACCGGCCTTTGACCAAGACTTTAAACAAAGTCTATGTTCAGCTATCACACATATGGGAATTATTAGTTCAAAGTTTTAACAAGATTAATTTCTTTGATCTTAACCTAAATGGCAACCCCCATTGTTCATCTAGATTTAGCATGAAACAAACACCAACCAAGAAAACAACACCCATGGCCGAGTATCATCTTCATCACATGGCAAGATTTAAACCATGGGCTAGGTAGAACTCAAACTAACATAAAAAATATGCATGAATCTCATGGAACAACATCAAACTTACCTTAACCTAGCTACAAGCATGGCCGAATCTCTTCAACATTTCCTCCTTTCTTTCCTTTTGAATTTCGGTCAAGAAGAATGAAAAAGGATGGACACTTTTTTTTCTTTGTTTTCATCATTTTCCTTTTTCCATTTCTTTATTACTAGCTTTTTATTTTATTGTTTTCTACATACCACATTAGCACACCATGCTTAAAATATGCTATGCCCCATAGCATGGCCGGCCACTAGCTCAAATATTGGGCAATTTGACATGCAAACCCACCATTTCTATAACATGCATTAATAGGCCACTTTACATTTGCCTAGCACATTTCTAAATTTTCTCACATAAGTCCTATTTACTAAAATTCACCTACAATTAAACAAAATTCAAATATAAAATTTTCACACATGCATATATACATATAATAAGCATCAAATATGACAGCTAATTATTTTTATGACTCAGTTTTGTGGCCCCGAAACCACTTCCCGACTAGGGTCACATTAGGGCTGTCACAGAGTTTATTCGTGCAAATCTGAATACTCCACCTCCCCCACCTCCCCCAATTCCTCAACCAATTCATATAGCTCCTCAAGGAGCAGAAATGGCTAGAAGAGAGAAACTTCTAGTGGATACAATTTGAAAGCAAGGGGTCGAGGAATTTCGGTCTAATATTGATGATGACCCATAAAGAGCAGAGTTGTGGTCAGAAAATACCATTAGGGTATTCGATGAGTTATCATGCACGCCTAAGGAGTTCATGAAATCTGTGGTGTCACTTCTATGAGACTCAACCTATCAATGGTGGAATACTCTCGTGTCAGTGGTACCGAGAGAGAGAGTAACTTGGAAATTTTTCCTGAAAGGGTTCTGTAAAAAGGTATATTAGCCAAAGGTTTATTGACCAAAGGAGGAAAGAATTCCTTGAGCTGTAACAAGGCCATATAACGGTGACTGGGTACAAGCGTGAGTTTATGAGACTCAGCAAATATGCACAAGAGTGCATGTCTACAGAAGCCATTATGTGCAAGAGTTTTGAAGATGGTTTGAACGAAGACATCCGTCTATTAGTTGGCATCTTGGAGCTAAGGGAATTTTTGGTGCTTGTTGAGAGCATGTAAGGCCAAAGAATAGGCCAAGGAAAAGAGAAAAGCTAACATTGAGTCTCGTGACTCAAAGAAAGGACAAATGGGGAAATCACACCAGACCTTATCCAAGATATTGAGAGAGTTTTCTACTCGATCAATTGCATCAGTAGGATTTTTGAGTAGAAACAAGAGCAAGCAGTATGCAGTGTCTAAAGCTCAAACCACTTCTATCGCAAGTATTGGTAGTGCCCGACCAAATAGACTAGAATGTTCGCAGTGCGGTAGATGTCATGTCGGTGAGTGCTGAGCTAATGAAAGAGGCTGCTTTAAATGTGGGTCATCGGACCATTTTTTTGTAGCTATCTCGAGATGGTCGAGAAAGATAAGGATGAAAGTGTGAGATCGGGTAACGCTCCTTTAAGGGGTAGACCACATAAGAACCCGGGAAGTGGGGCTAGTAGTAGAGGTACACCTAGAGATGCTACTGCGAGGTCCGAGGGCAGAGTGCCTGCAAGGACTTATACTATACGTGTCCGTGAAGAGGCAGAGTCTCCTGATGTGATTATGGTTACTTTCTTTATCCATGATATATCTGTTGTTGAGTTGATTGACCTAGAGTCTACCTACTCTTATATTTGTATGGAATTGATACCTCGTATGAACATGTAAGACGAGTCCACTGAATTTGTGGTAAAAGTGTCAAACCCTCGAGGCAAACTTGTGTTAGTTGACCAAGTGTGTAGAAATTGTCCTTTAATAATTATAGGTCATTGTTTCCCAGCTAACTTAGTGTTATTGTTGTTTAATGAATTTGATGTAATCCTTAGGATGAATTGGTTAACTTCTCATACTATTGTACTGGAATGTGGATGGAAATCTATTGAGTTGAAATGTGAAGACGGTGATGTTCTTCGGGTTGAAACGGGTGAATTGGACATTTCGCCTGTAGTGATATCGTCCATGTCGGTAATAAGATATTTGAGAAAAGGGTATGAAGCTTACCTCGCTTTTGTGTTGAATACTCAAGTATCTAAATTAAAGATTGAGCCAGTACCAGTGATATGTGAGCTCACAAATGTGTTTCCAGAGGAATTATCCAGATTGCCTCCAGTGAGGGAAGTTAAATTTGGAATTGAGTTAGTCTGGTACAACACCCATCTCGATTGCTCCGTATTGGATGGATCCTATGGAGTTAATGGAGTTGAAAGTTTAGCTACAAGAGTTAACTGACAAGGGTTTTGCGAGACTGAGTTTTTCCCTTTGGGGTGCCCCTATGCTATTTGTGAAGAAAAAGGATGGATCGACGAGATTATGCATAAATTACAGATAGCTCAACAAGGTGACTATGAAGAACAAGTATCCCTTGCCAAGGATCAATGATTTGTTAAATCAGTTCAAGGGAGCCACCGTGTTTTCTAAGATTGACTTAAGGTCTGGCTACTACCAGCTAAGGGTTGAGGAGCAAGATGTTCTGAAAATCGCGTTTAGGACGAGGTATGGGCACTTTGAGTTTCTTGTTATGCCCTTCGGTTTAACAAATGCCCTTTCGATGTTTATGGACTTGATGAACCATATTTTTTGACCGTATTTGGATAAGTTCGTGGTGGTCTTTATCGATGAAATATTGATTTACTCACGTGATGGGAGTGAACACATGGATCATCTAAGAACAGTTTTATAAAACTTGAGAGATAAGCGTTATACGCCAAGTTTAGAAAAAGTGAGTTTTGGCTTCAAGAGGTCAGATTCTTCGGGCACGTTGTGTCGGGTGATGGAATTAGAGTTGACCCAAGTAATATATCAACCATTGTTGAGTGGAAACTACCAAAGAATGTGTTAGAGATCAGAAGCTTTCTGGGATTAGCTGGGTACTACAAATAATTTGTTAAAGGATTCTCGATGATAGCTACTCCAATGAATAAACTGCTACAAAGAGAGGTCAAGTTCAAATGGAATGATAAGTGCCAACAGGGTTTTGAGAAACTAAAGGCTTTGTTGACTGAAGCCCCAGTCTTAGTGCAACCAGAATTGGGAAAAAAGATTGTGCTATATAGTTATCCATTTTTGAATTGATTGGGGTGCGTGCTGAGGCAAGAAGGCAAGGTAATAGCCTGTGCCTTGAGACAGTTAAAGCCACATGAGAAAAACTACCCGATGCACGATTTGGAGTTGGCCACTATCGTGTTCACGTTGAAAATTTGGAGACACCATTTGTATGAGAAGCCGAGTGTTCACTGACCATAAAAGTCTCAAGTATTTGATGATTCAAAAGGATTTGAATTTATGACAACAAAGATGGTTAGAGTTGATAAAAGACTATGAGTTTATAATCGACTATCACCCAGAGAAGGCGAATGTAGTCGTTGGCACTTTGAGTAGGAAATCATTGTTCATCTTGAGAGCTATGAATACTCAATTGACTGTGACTAATAATGGTTTGATTCTAGCTGAGATGAGAGTTAAACCGATATTCCTTAAAGAGATTTTTGAGGCTCAGAAAGGTGATAAGGATTTGCAAGCTAAGATGGCTCAGTGGCGAGACAGAAAACAAATCAGAATTTCGTATTGGTACCAACGGTTGTATGATGTACCAAGATAGAATTTGTGTACCCAAAGATGGTGAGCTTATTTAGAAGATTCTACAAGAACCACATAGTGGTTGCTTATCTATCTATCCAAGTAGTGTGAAAATGTATAACGACTTGAAGAAAATGTACTAGTGGTCGGGGATGAAAAGAGACATTTTAGAGTTTATTTCTAAGTGTCTAGTTTGGCAACAGGTGAAACCCGAACACCAAGTACCTTCAGGTTTGGTTTAACCCGTAATGGTTCTCGAATGGAATTGGGACCGTGTAACTATGGATTTTGCATCAGGATTGTCGTTGGCACCAAGGAAAAAGATTCTGTTTGGGTTGTTGTTGATAGGCTTATGAAGATTGGCACATTTTATACCAGTGTGTATTGACTACTCTCTTGTGAAAGTAGCTGATTTGTATATTTCTAAGATCGTGAGACTTCACGAGGTGCACTTGTCAATTATCTCGGATAGGGATCCGAGGTTTACCTTGAGGTTTTGGAAGAAGTTACAAGAAGCTTTAGGGACAAAATCGAATTTTAGCACAGCTTTCCACTAGCAAATTGACGGTCAGTCGGAGAAAGTAATTCATGTCCTTGAAGACATGTTGCATTGTTGTGCCCTTGAGTTCCAAGGCAATTGAGAAAGATATCGTTTACAACAATAGCTATCAGTCAAATTTGAAAATGACACCTTATGAGGCCTTGTATGGGCATAAGTGTCAAATACCCTTGTATTGGGCCGAGTTGAGAGAGAATCAGATTCACGGGGTTGATTTGGTTAAAGAGACCGAAGAGAAGGTTAAGGTGATTCTTAACTACTTGAGAGCCGCTTCGGGTAGACAGAAATCTTACACAGATTTGAAACGAAAAGAGATTGAGTTTCAAGTCAGTGATAAGGTGTTTTTGAAAGTTTCCCTGAGGAGGAAAGTCCTCAGATTTGGCAGAAAGGGCAAGCTAAGTCCTCGTTTCATAGGGCCTTATGAGATTACCGAAAGAGTAGGGCCTGTTGCCTACCGTTTGGCTTTGCCCTCAGAGTTGGAAAAAATTCTCGACGTGTTTCATGTGTCAATGTTATGTCTATATAGATCAGATCCTTCGCATGTGATCGCACCAACAGAGGTTGAAATTAGCTCAAATATTACTTATGGTGAAGAGCCGGTTAAGAGTTTGGATGGAGAGGTTAAACAATTAAGGATAGACATGTAGTCGAGGAAGCCACGTAGGAACCCGACCGGTAAGATTTTCGGGGACGAAAATTGCTAAGGGGGAGAATTGCAATAGCCTAATTTTGGGCTTAGTCATAACAGTGGTTTGGAGACAACAAATTCAAAGTCAGAGAAATTATTTAATTATTATTTTGGTGTTATAGCATGATTATATCAATGCATGAAAAAATTGGTGAAGTAATTTTAGCGTTTGTGAGCTTAATTGAGAAAAAAGACTAAATCGCATAAAAGAAAAAAGTTCTGATTTGCTAAAAAATAGTGTTAAATGGACATGGATTATAAATCAGGGGTATTTAAAGTGCAAATAGACCCTAGAATGGTGCTTGGGCGGCCATGAGACAATGAAATAAAAATAGTCAAATGTTGGGTGAAGTTTGGTGACTTATTCGGCCAAAAAGAAAAGAAAATAAAAGAAAGATGATATCATCCCTTTTTCAACTTCCTCTCCACCGAAAAACACCAGCAAAATAGTGGTTTGAAAGCTTGAAAATTTAAGCAACTTGTACCCTTCACAAGTAAGTGATTTTGGTGGTCTTTCTTGATGATTTTGGTACTTGTAGAACCCTTGTAGCATGAGCTTTCAAATGAGGGGACTATTTTGCAAAATGGTTTAAAATATAGGGTTTTACCATGAGAGTGTTCATGTTTTTTTCTAAAATTTTATGGAAGAAAATGAAGCATGGTTGTGAAATAAACAACTTTTGTGAAGTAGTTTTCATGAAAACCCTAACTAAGGGCTATTTTGCATAAGTTGTGAAATAGGTAATAAATGTGTGAAATAGTGAGAACTGTGGGCTGCTTCTAGTATAAAATGTGTTCGGCTAGGCTTGGTTAATAAGGAAATTTGATAAAAATCAATTTTCAGGCCTAGGGGTAAAATGGTCATTTTGTGAATGTCAAAGGGCAAAATGGCCATTTTACCAAATACAAATTTGTAAGTGTCTAGATTGATATTCTGATTAAATGAACGAATTTTTTCATTTTAGATCAAGAATTACAAAATCCGGGCCTAGACCGAGGAAAAGCCGAGCTAATGGACTAAGTCGAAATAGTCGCTCACGTTTTGTATATCGAAGTAAGTTGGATGTCAATAATGCAACTATATTGTTATGATGTATGATTGAATTAATATTGCATAAATTGTTATGATTGTGAAAATGAGAATGCATGATGAGAAATTAATGTAGTAAAGATTTCCGGTTGAACATTTGAAATAAACATGGATATTCATACCTTGACATTGGGTGGAAAGTGAGCTAGTGTAAGACATGTCCGGGACATGCATCGGCATTGAGACAAGAGCTAGTATAAGACATGTCTGGGACATGCATTGGCCTCAAGATATACAAGCTAGTGTAAGACCTGTCTAGGACATGGTATGGACACCAATAGATGAGAGCCATTGTACGGCCTGTTTGGGACATGGCATCGACCTCGATAAATGAAAGTCAGTGTAAGACCTGTCTTGAACACGACATCGACTTCAATGTGCTAGCCAGTGTAAGACCATGTCTGGGACATGGCGTCGCCATTTTATCCCATGCTCGAGGTTATTGAGTATCCAGTAATATTCCAAATGATTCAACGGAAGATTTATGATTTGTATCGAAATGAGAAAAGTTATGACCATGTGGTGAGTGGTACAGGTACCTACTTGAAATGTATGAGATGTGGGCTCAATATATGTCATCTGAATTGTATTGGATGGTGGTGAGTAAGTTGTACTTATGTCTACTCATTGTATTCATGGACAAGCTATGAAATGTTATGAGCATATTGTTGTATGATAATTAGTTGTTGTTTATTTTCATGCAACTTACTAAGCTTTATGCTTACCCCTTTTCCTTTCCATTTTCTTATAGTGCCTCCAAAGAAGCTCGAGGGACATCGCCTACATCGGAGAAACTGGTCACACTATCATCTGAAGCACTTGGAATAGTTAATTCTTTTATTTTGATTATGGCATGTATAGGAACTTTTATCTTGTTTTAGTGTCACACTGTTTTGGAGCCAAATGTGTTGGCTCTTTTTAGCATTTAACTCATTTTGTGTTATAAAGCCATGAAAAAAATGGCTAATATTGAAAGTTGTTATATGAATACAAGAAGGAGTTTCATGAATGAGAAAATTTGTTGGTATGGTTGCGCATGTGAATTTTAGTGTATGGATAGCAAAGTACATAAATTAGTCGCTTAAATGTATGTGAAATGTATATATGTTTTAGTTATGGTTGCGTGATTGGAAAATCATGTTATGATAGACTTTGGTGTGATGGAGGTATTGGATTATGTTTTAGGGTGGCAAAACACTTGGTAGAGAGCCTTATATTTTCCACACAGGTAGGCACATAGGCGTATGTCTGGGCCGTGTTTGACGCGCAGTCAGCCCCATGGGCGTGTTGTTCGACCGTGTGTCCCTTGCACGTAAAATTTGCAAGTCAATATACACGGAAGTAAACACACAGGGAAAGACACGATCGTGTGTCTTAGCCGTGTGAAGGACACAGCATCTGGCCACAGGCGTGTTCCTTGGCCGTGTGCCTCTATTTGGTTGCTGACGTCAGAAACAAAATGTCAAGGTTTTTAGACACGGGCGTTTCATGGCCGTGTGAGGGACACGGGCCATGGACACTGGCATGTGTCAAGCCTATGAAAACCCCTGTAGGTTGAAATTTCGAATTTAATTCGCACGGGTTTAGACACGAGTGTGTCCCATTATGCTTAGGCTGTGTGAACCACAGGGCCATTAGCACAACCATGTCATAGTGCCAGACGGGTGTGTGCCCTGTTTCAAAAGTCATTTTTATATGGTTGGTTAAAGGACCCGAGTTGGTCTCGAGTGGTTTCCAATGGATGTTTAGGGCCTCGTAAGTCCATGTTAAGGAATTTTAAACATAGTTTGAAATTTTTTTAAATTTAAGCGAGTCTTGGTGACTCGAAAATATGATATGTACATGTTCAAGTTTAGTAACACCTTGTATTCCATCCCGGCGTAGGGCACGGGTGTGGGGTGTTACAGTCCTAGTGGTTTCACATGAAAGCAACTCATACGAATCACAATGAGGCTTGCCTGAATGTTAGGGCATATCATGATCTTCTTCAAGTGCTTCATACAAATTACCAGTGAATTCATTGTCATAGCCCGGTTTTGAGCTAGCCGAAACAGTGGTTTTGGGGCCAATGGCATATCAGTTAGATTGGAAAGGAGTCATAATGTGTTTCATGTGTCAATTTGTGATGATATCGTTCTGATCCTTTATATGTGATTTCTTCGACAGAGATTGAGATTCAATCGGATATGATGTACGGTGAAGAATCGATTAAGGTATTAGCTTGAGAGGTTAAACAGTTGAGAAATAAAAGTATAGCTCTAATGAACATGTTGTGGCAAAGACATGGTGTTGAAGAGGATACGTGGGAACCTGAGGAGGCTATGAGAAAATACTACCCGAACCTATTTTCTGGTAAGATTTTTGGGGATGAAAATCCCTAATGGGGGAGTGTTGTAATAGCTTGATTTTAGGGCTAGTCGGAACAGTGGTTTCGGGACCACAAATCTGACATAGAAAAATTTAATTTTCTATTATATTTTAATGGTCTACAGTTTTAATCTAATGCGTTCCCCGACCGGAGAAGTCGGAATGATTTCGTTAAAATTCCATTCGAAAATTTTGACATTTGGGTACTCAATTTAGTAAAAATGACAAAATTGTAAAACGTACAAAAGTTGAGTTCTAGTTGTTAAAGGTGTTCCAATTGCTATGAGATTTTAAATTAGAGGTCCTTAGTTGGTAATTAGACCATTGGATAAGTTAGTGGACGAAAATGGACACGAATATATGAAATTTCAAAGTTATGCATTAAGGGCATTTTAGTCATTTGGTAAATAAATGAATAAAAAGGGAAAATAAAGGCAAAATTTGTGTCCATCTTCTTCTCCATGTGCCAAAAATTAGAAGGTCACCATAGCTAGGGTTTGTTCAACTTCCAAGCTTGATTGTAACTACATCCTAGCCTCGTTTTCAATGCTCTTCACATTTTTGAAGTCATTATCATCCGATCTAGCTATTTCTACCATTAATTTGAGATATGATTGAGGTCTAGGGTTTGACTCATGTTAGATATTTTCGCATTTTGATGTCTAACGGTAGATTATACAAGTTTAATGTTAGATAAACAACTTTTACTAGGTGATTTTTTATGAAAATGTCAAAAGGACCTATTTGTAAAAAGATTTCAAAATGTGTGTAAAAGTGTGATTTAATGAAAAATGTGGGTTGTTATAAGCATGTATAGGGTTCGGCTAGGCTTGGGTCTTGATGAAATTGAATAGATTTAATTTTACGAGCCTAGGGACCAAAATGTAAAATGACAGTTTAGGGGGAAAATGTAATTTTTCCATAGGGTGATTTTTGGACTGAATTGATTAATGTGGTTAATAAATGAGTTAAGTTTGCTATTATAGATCAAGAGAAATGAGGTTAAGACTTAGATTAGGGGGAAAACAAAGTCTTTGACTATTAGGTCTATTTCCACTATTTTTGTACCGAAGTAAGTTCGTATGTAATTAATGCATCATTATTTATGCTTTAATTACCTTAATATTATATGAATTATGATTGACTCCTTGGATGTAATCGACAAAGTTCGACAAGAGAGAAATCCCAGTTGAACCTTAGGAATAGATAGGATACAAATGTCATGACATTAGGGTTATTTGAGATTATGTGTAAGACCATATCTAGGATATGGCATCGATAAGAGACTTCGTGTAAGACCATAGCTGGGCTATTGGCATCGATATGAGATCCCGTTTAAGACATATCTCGGATGTGGCATTGGTATGGTGCTATGAGTGTGAGATTTCCCAAGTATCCTTTAGTATCCAAGTGGTTCAATAGGATTTGTAACAAAAATGGTAATGTTGCGAAAGACTATGGTATGTTGCAAGACGGTACAGATATGTACGTAAAACTTATGCTTAATGAGCTCGACATGTGATGAATCCCTCGGTAAGGTTATGATTGTGCAAGTTATGATACTAAGGTTATAATAATATTTATGCCAAGTTGGACTATGAGATTTATAATGACATATATGTTAATTCACTTCATGTTAATTGCATGATAAATGTGTGTTTATGATGCTTGCATATGAACTTACTAAGCTTTAAAGCTTACTCCCTTTCTTTTCCCTTATTTTATAGTGTCACCAAGCCAGCTTGGGGATCGAAGACTGTCGGAGATCCATTCACACTATCAACTTAACATTTTGAGTTATGGCATGTATAGGGACTTGGCCTTTTGTTATGTGTCATAATTGATTTGGCCTAATGTGTTGGCCTACTTCAGTTGATAATTTATTTTTGTAAATGGCCATATGGTATTGGCTAATATTGGTAAAAGTATATATACATATGATGATGTTTCCATGGAGATGGGAGTATGCATGATTAAAGTTGATAAGTATGTGATGTTGCATGTGTGAAATGGTAACATGTAAATGATGTGTGGATATCTTGATTTTGGTTGAATTGGCTAAATGTATGTACTTGGAATTGTGTTATATTTTGTTATGTAGGTTTGTGCATGGAAGGGTGACAATATGGCTTGGAAAATAGTCTTATTTTTGTCTACATGGGTAGATACACGGGTGTGTGTCTAGGCCTTGTGTGACACATAGCTCACCCCATAGGCATGTGATCCAGCCATGTGTCCCCTAAACCTTAATTGTTGCAAAACAGAATGCTCAATATTGAGCACATGGGCAGAGACATGGGTGTGTGTTTAAGCCGTGTGGATGACACGGCCTCAAGCACGGGCGTGTGGCCTATGTAACACCCCTAACCCTTAACAGTCGCCAGAATAGGTTAAGAGGCATTACCGGAATTGTAACTCAATTCAGAACAATCATTTATCAATTATCATCTCATTTCAGTAACTATCTTTCAATCACATTCAATATATACTTAAAACGAGCATACGAAGCTTAAAACATGCATTCGGGACTAAATCGGTAACATATTAAAATTTTGGAAACTTAGAAAAATTTCAATATTTCAAGTATCACACGGCAGTGTGAAAAGGCCGTGTGCCTTACACGGCTGATAGACACTACCGTCTCTTAGACCGTGTGGAAACAGGGCATACATCCTTACTTGTGTCACACGACCGAGGACACGCCCGTGTGCCATGGCCATGGGAAAACTAGAGAGGTTACTGACTTGGGTCACACGGCCAGCCACACGCCCATGTGCCAGCCCGTGTGTTACATACGGCTCGTAGACATGCCCGTGTGTCGAGGCCATGCCAAACTTGTAGGGTATACTGACTTAATTCGAAAGGGTACCCTAGGGGACACACGGTCGTGCAGCTTGACCGTGTGTCGCACACGGCTGAGACACACGCCCGTGTCTCTGCCCGTGTGGACAAAAATAGGCTATTTGTAAAGCCAATTTTGCCACCCTAAAAACACAAGCATTTATAAGCATAGATAACCACATTTTTACAACTCAGTAGGCAGCCAAGATAACCATTTCAATATACATTTTTACCAATCAACTTGTCATTTAATTACCTATTTAATACTAAGCACAATCCATTCATCTAACAAATACATATCAATACCTCATTTGCATATTTTCATTCAAACATTATCTTACCAAAACATACCATAATTGTACACTTAATTCAACCAAAACTTGGTACCAAAATAAGCCATATCACATGGCTTAACACATATACAAAATATACCAAAACCATGATATCAAGTAGCATAACCAGCATCATTTAAACCAGCCTATACATGCCATATTTACTTATATTCACAAGTTCAAAATACCAATCGGAAATTGGATAGTGTGATGTGCAACTCCGAGTTGTCCGAAACGAGTAAGCTATCAAGCCTCTATAAAACATGGAAAAAGAAATAGAGTAAGCTTTATAGCCTAGTAAGCTCATATAATGCAGAATTAAACTTACCATTTATACATAATCAAAGCAACATTAAAAATGCCAACAATTCAATTAACCAACAGCTAATCACCAATATACATCACATGTTAGTCATTTGGAAAATACATAAAAATCATCCATTAATACAATACTTTGCATCATTCCAAAATTCACATGTCATATATATAGCATTAGTAACATTTATAATCCATAATTTACACGTATAAACAATATTTTGGCCCGTTGAATCTATTCGAACTTCAAAGGATACTCGAATGAACAATGTCAGTAATCAGTCAACTCATTATCATATATGCTCTTTCCAGCTATGATTGGTAAGCTCCTCCTGAGCTGATGAGCAGTACGCTCTAATGAGCTGAAATGGTAATCTCTATCAAGCTGAACAGTATGCTCTATCGAGCAGTAAGCTCATACGAGTTGAAACGGTAAGCTCTAATGAGCTGAAAATAGTAAGCTCTTACGAGCTGATATATCGGTAAGCTCATACAAGCTATGGTGAGTTCGCAACAAATGCAAGAGCTCGACCAAAACGATAATCCCAGTAACATGTCACTCGTATCCAATGAATTCATACGGTTCAAACAGGTCTCAGTAACAAATAAATTATATCAATAAGGCATTTATACTTCAAATATTCCCATTATACACATTCATTTCAATAATTACAAGTATATAAAAGTTTGATTCTAATTATACGAACTTACATCGTATCATCGGATAAAACTATCAACCATTCGTTCACTTTTTGATTTCCCCAATTGAAACTCGATCTCAGCTTATATTGTTCTATATTGTATCAAATTCAATACATTCATCATTCAATCTATTCTATTTAATCCATAATTCATATTTTGGAAAATTTACATATTTTCCCTTGTACTTTTCAATTTTTACAATTTAGTCTTTATCACATAAAATTGCAAATTCATGCAATTTAATACTAACCCATGTCTATCCGAATTTATTATGTACTACTAGCAGCCCATATCTTTCATTATTTCACACTTTTAACCACCTAATTTTACACATTTCTCAATTTAATCCCTATTTTGCATTTTTATCAAAATCACTTTATAAAACTTGTAAAACTATCATCAAGCTTCCATAAATTATCATTAAACATCAAAGAATTCAAGTATTCAATAATGGCACTTCACAAAATCATGAAGAAATTCAAAAATTAAGGCATGGGCTAGCTAGAGTACAAAGCAATGATTTTAAAAACGTAGAAATAATTAAAAACGAGCTAAAATCATACCTTAATTGACAATTGTAGCTTGGCCAAATGAAAACCTAATTTTTTCTATTCTTTCTTCTCAATTTTCAATAAAAGATGAATGAATATCACAAAATTTTGGTTTTTCTTTATTAAATTAAACTTAATTAACTAAATTACCATTATAACCTTGTTAATATAACTTAAACATCATTTAAACAATGTCCAAGAATGTCCACTTACATTATAAATGGACTAATTACATAATAAATAATTCCATATTAATAAACCATAGCTATTTAATACTTTTACACAATAAAACTCAACTTTTACGCTCTACGCGATTTAGTCCTTTTTACCGAATTAAGCATTTAAACGGTAAAATTTCTTTATGAAACTTTCACATAATAATTCTAGCATGCTGTAAACTTTAACAAAATAATAAAATAAATATTTTGACTTTGAATTTGTGGTCTCGAAACCACTATTCTGATTTGACCTAAAAACGGGTTGTTACACCCTCAGCGTGTGAAGCCTACACCTATTTTATGAAAAATTATGAAAATTAATTCGACCACATGGCCTAAGCACACGGGCATGAGCCTTAGCCATGTGACTTCAATTTGTTCATGGGTGACAAACATAGAGTTACACGGGTTAGGGTCATGGGCGTGTGTGACCACACGACCTGCCCACATGGGCATGTCCCAAGCCACACGGGTGTGTGGCTCTTAAAACATGAAAATTTTTCTAAATGTTGTGAAATTTTCCAAAGTTCTCGGTTTAGTCTTGCACCACTTCCAAAGCATGTTTTGGTCCTCGTAGGCTCATTATAAGGACGATTTGAATGTATGTGAAATTTTTTAAATTTGAATGGAAATTTATGTCTCGATTTGTATGTTTGCTTACATTTAAGTCTGGTAATGCCTCAAACCCTGTTCTGGCGTCGATTACGGGTAAGGGGTATTACACTCTTGTGGATGTTTGACTACATCATTTCCTTTATCAATACTCCACTGATGTGTTGAGGCTTCGTTTCCACGTTGGCTTAGCTTTATCATGAACAATTTTTTATTCTCCATAATCTCCCATTCTTCACATACTCCCTCTTCATATATTTCATCGTAAAAAATCATCTCATCGCTAAACCACATGTAATGAGTTTCATCCATAATAAATGATTTTTCATAATTAGTGTCTATGCATTACTGACTTACTAAATAGGTGTTCCTCTATTAATTACAAAGAAAAAGAAAGAAGTCAGTAAACTAAATTAATAAAATTACAAATACAAATCATATCTATAATTAAAAAAATTCCTATTTATTCTATTTAAACATAGAAATTAAAATAATTTAGTAACGTTGCCTCCCCGGCAACGACAGCAACAATTTGACTGCCTTCAGACGCACTAATGTCCAGAGTATGAATGCTGCAACTAAAATATATGAAATCGAGGTGCTGTTTGCAAGTATATGGGTTAGGTTGTAATATAGTTACAATGGCCTGGGTGAGTACTCCGAGGATCGTACCCAAGGGAGGTGAGTACTAGATTAATTCTAAGTAAATGCAAATAGATTAATATTTTAAGTATGCCATATTATGAATAAATATAAAAGGGAGAAATTTCCTATAACCTAAGGAAAGAAATAACATGCAATGATGGAAAGTTGTATGTCTAAACTCAATCAAATCTAAGCAGGGGTGATTAGTTCGCTTCGACAATCATAACTACTTACTATTTCGAGTTTCTATTCAATTATAACTAAATGAATTCCTCTCTTAGACAGCTGATCCACAAAGAAAACCCCACATAATAATTAATTAATCACACTTCCACTCACTAATCCCCAATAAGAGGATTAGTTCCTCATGGATTTTATAAACACGATAAACTTGATAATATAAATAGACATTAAGAGTAACTCAAGATTATAGTGTAAAGAGAAATCCTGATTGTATTTAATTGATGAGAACAAAATCCACAAAGAGTTTGATCGAATCTACAAATTAGATCCTCCAATAAACGCTAGTAGAAATAAACTGAAAAGAAATCTAAAACCTAAGAAAAAGTAAAAACTTAAAACTAAATTTATAAAGAAAATCCAAAAATTTGGAAGTCGTCCTCAACAGGTGTTTAAAACACCTATTTATAGAGTTAGGGTTGCCATAGTCCACAAATCTAGGTCAACTGACAATCTCGTGTGTATCACCTCCAACCTCTATCTGTCACCTGAATAGGATCACAGAGCATTACCAGAGTTTATAGATCAATTATAGAAAATTTCATATCATTTACCATTCACATCTGAAATAAATCATATTGTTCCTTAATTGGGTCCTCAAGGCCCAAAATACACGTTAGAATCAATTGGAACTAAACCAGAAACTTAGAAATTTTTTTACAAAGTTTCAAATTTTTTCTTAAGTGCAGGGGACACACACCCATGTGGTTAGGTTGTGTGGCTCACACGGCCATGTGAAACAACCGTGTGGGCATTCGATGTGAGGCACACGGCCTGTAACACCCCTTACACATACCCAAGACCGGGACAAGGTACGAGGCATTACCGTACATAAAAAGGGCATTTTTGAAAAATACAGGTCATAAAATTTCATTCCAAATTAAAATCAATCAAACAAGATCATATTATTCTTATAACGGACCCACGAGGTCAAAAACATACATTAAAAGAAATCCAGAACTAAACAAAGATCTTAAGAAAGTTCTAACAAAGTTTCTAGGTTTAAGCCTTACACGCCTTTGTGGAGGCAATGCACACGCCCGTGTGCATTGGGACACACTCATGTCCCATACCCATGTGGAATTACTAAAATTTATTTTTCATTTCGAACCTACAGGGGTTTTCACACGACTTAGCACACGTCGTGTCCCTAGCCCATGTCCTTGACACGGCCTGGACACGCCCGTGTCATCACCCGTGTCAAAAAACCTAGACATTCTGTTTATGGCGTCATCAGTCATTTAGGGGCACACGGCCAAGTAACATGCCTTTGTACTAGGCCTTGTCCTCCACACGGTTGAGACACACGGCCATGTCTCTACTCGTGTGTTTACTGCCAAACACCCGTGTGTCTACTCGTGTGGACCATTTAAGGGTTTTTTTCCAAGCCAATAGTTACCCATAGTCACTCATACATTCAAACATACTTTATTAAGGCATTACTCATAAGTTTAGCATACATACCTGTACTCATCGTAAACTATCGATAACCATACCTCTTTCAAATGTCCTCCTCGGGACTCTCATTACATTCATTACATTACCCGTTGAACTCGCGGAATACTATTGGATACGCGGAAACCTTGCACATAAGTGCCACATATACAACGTAGTCGAAGCTACCACATAACATGTAACACATCCATAATGATCACAGACCTCTCAACGAGCTCGGATGTTACATGAATCGCATCCATTATGAATTCAGACCTCTCAATGAGCTTGGATGCCACATATCTCACGAACCCGGACCACTCAACGAGTTCGGATGTCTTAGTTCCTAGTGTCATGCCACTTGTATCCTAAACTATTCTTGAGGTTCAAACGGGGTTTTTCTCGTCACACATAGCGTCTCCATCGTACTTGCTCGTAACGTCGTGGATAACGACCGTAATAACATTCATGCTTTCATAACAATCAGCAAGCATATAGTTCGTCATTATAATAAAACATTTATTACAGTATATATTAAAACATTAAATATACTACAACACCACATTATTTGCATATGTACTTACCTCGGTACAAAATGATGATAATCAAGCTTAATCGTCGTATTTTTTATTCTTTACTTGATCAAGTCCCGATTCATACTTTTCTTAATCTATAATGCCAAATTTAACTTATTTATTATTCACATTGTTCAAATGGGTTCATAATTCATACTTTTGCAAATTTACATTTTGACCCCTAAACTTTCACATATTTAGGATTTAGCCTTAGGCTCGTAAAATGAAATGCATGCATTTTCTTGGTTACCCAAGCCTAGCTAAACCTTTACTATACTCATATCAGCCCATATTTTCTTTTATTTCACATTATTACTATTCTCTTTTACACTTTTACAAATAAGTCTATTTGTTTAGGTGTTTTCTCTAAAAATCACCTAGTAAAAGATGTTTATCATGCCTCAAACAATCATATTCCTCCATTAATCATCAAAATACATGCATGTCACACATGGGTCAAATTTTATACATGAACCCTAGCTTAAAATATAGCTAGAAATGGGTAGGTCATGCTTCAAGGACTTCAAAACTGCAAAGAACATTAGAAACGGGGCTAGGATGCACTTACAATCAAGCTTGAAAATGTTGAAAAAACCCTAGTTATGTTGTCTTGCAATTTTTGGAAATGAATGAAGAAGATGGATACCAATTTTGACTTATTTTTCTCTTTTTATTCTTTTAATTGCCAAATGACCAAAATGCCCTTAGGGTTTCTCTTTCACATTTTTCCTATGCATGTCCATTTTTGTCCAAAATTATAGAAATTGGTTAAATTGCTAATTAAAACCCTCTAATTCAATATCTAATGCAATTTCATGCTTAAAGCTTCTAGAATGCAAGTTTTGCACTTTATTCCATTTGGTCCTTAAAATGCAATTAGACATTTTATGCATAGAATTTCTTCATGAAACTTTCACACAAGCATGAATTTATAACATAAACCTCATAAGAATCATAAAATGATTATTTCTATCTTTGGATTTTTGGTATCAAAACCACTATTCAGACTAGGCCCTAATTCAGGATGTTACAACTCTCCCCCTTTAGGGATTTTCCTCCCCGAAAATATTGCCAGTGAAAAGGTTTGGATATTGTTTCCTCATGACCTCGTCAGGCTCCCATGTAGCCTTTTCAACCCCATGTCTTTGCCATAAAAAATTCACAAGAGTAACACTTTTGTTTCTCAAGTGCTTGACTTCCCGAGCCAAGATCTTAATAGGCTCCTCACCATAAGTCATATTCGGTCTGATTTCAACCTCTGTTGGTATAATCACATGTGAGGGGTCAGATCTCTATCGGCGCAACATGGACACATGAAACACATCGTGAGACTTTTCTAATTCAGTCGGCAAAGTGAATCGATAAGCAACAGGTCCTATCCTCTCGGTAACTCTATACGGTCCTATAAAACAAGGACTCAACTTGCCTTTTCTACCGAATCTCAAAACCTTCTTCCATGGGGATACTTTTAAGAATACCTTATCACCAACTTGATACTCAATTTCTTTCCTTGTCAACTCTGCATTCGACTTCAGTTTATCTGACTCCGCTTTCAAACAATCACGAATTACTTTCACTTTTTCCTTGGTTTCCTTAATTAAATCTATCCCATGAATCTTATTCTCCTTAAGCTAAGTCCAATACAACGGTGTACGAAATTTACATCCATTCAATGCATTATAAGGTGCCATCTTCAAACTCGTTTGATAGCTATTGTTATAGGCAAATTCAACCAAAGGTAGGTACTTTTCCCAATTACCTTAAAATTCAAGAACACAACATCTATGCATATTCTGAAGTGTCTAAATTACTCTCTCGAATTGTCCATCAGTCTGTGGATGAAAAGAGGTACTAAAATTCAGCTCTGTACCCAAAGCTTCTTGTAACGTCTTCCAAAACCAGTGAAGTGAGCCTCGGATCCCTATCCGAAATAATTGATAAAGGTACTCCATTAAGTCTCACAATCTCATAAATGTACAGCTCGACTAACTTATCAAGTGAATAATCAATGCATATCGGTATAAAATGAGCCGACTTAGTTAATCTGTCAACCACTACCCATACGATATCTTTTTTCTCGGTGCCAACAGCAAGCCTGTCACAAAGTCTATAGTAATACTGTCCCATTTCTATTCGGGAACTAAGATAGGCTAAAGTAAATCTGAAGGTACCTGGTGTTCGGCCTTTACTTGTTGTCAAATCAAGCATCTCGATACAAATTCAAATATATCTCTTTTCATGCCATTTCACCAATACATTTTCTTTAAATTATTGTACATTTTTGTGCTACTCAGGTGAACTAACATGCCTCCGCTATGAGCCTCATGCAAAATATCTCGAACCAACTCAGCATTCTTTGGGACACAAACCCTTCCATGGAACCTCAGACAACCATCAAGACCTCTTTGGAAATCTGTTTCACTGTTCAACTCACACTGAGCTTTTTTAGCTTGTAACTTCTTATCAGCTTCCTGAGCATCACAAATCTATTCAAGAAAAGTCGATCTAGCTTTTAACTCTGTTAAAATAATGCCATCATGAGATAGGGCTAGCCCTGTGTTCGTAGCTCTCAAATCAAATAAAAACTTTCTGCTCAGGGCGTCAGCAACCACATTTGCCTTACCGGGGTGATAATCTATCACAAAGTCATAATCTTTTAACAATTCAAGCCACCTTCGTTGCCTCAAGTTCAAGTCCTTTTGAGTCATTAGATATTTAAAACTTTTACGATCTAAACAGACATGGTATTTCTCCCTGAATAGGTAATGTCGCCAAATCTTCAAAGCAAATACAATAGCGGCTAATTCTAAATCATACCTAGGATAGTTCTTCTCATGGGGCTTCAGTTTCCTCGAAGCATAAGCTACTACCTTACCTTCGTGCATAAGGATACAACCTAGTACATGTAACACCCCAAACCCGAGTCCGACACCGGAGTCGAACACGAGGTGTTAACAAACTTTGAAAAATTTCCAGACACTGCCCCATCTGTGTACTAGTCGCTTTAAAAATCATATCTTGAGCTTCACAACTCGAAAATCAGTTTCATGATTTTTCCCTGAAACTAGACTCATATGCCCATCTACATATTTTTTTCTAGAATTTTTGATCGGGCCAATTAGTACAGTTTATTAGTTAAAGTCTCCCATGTTACAGGAATCGACTACCCTGACCTTTGCGCATTACGACTTGGATATCTCCTTGTACAGGGCTCCAATACTGATGTCGTTTATTTCTATGGAAACTAGACTCAGAGAGGAATCTATACATATATGGTATGACTCCTAATTATCTCTGGTTAATTTATAATCAATTTCCAAATCGGAACAAGGAATCCAGAACCCGTTCTGACCCTGTCTCACGAGAACCTGAATATCTCTTAACATACTGTCCAGATGATTGTTTCGTTACTTTCCTATGAAAGTAGATTCATCAAGGTTTGTTTAAATAATTTATTCACTATTTAATTCCCTTCCTACTATTTTTAGTGATTTTCCAAATCTACATCACTGCTGCTGTCAGCATCTGCCTTTAAGGTAGACTTTACCTATTTCATGGTTTCCATGATTCAACTAGCCCTTTTTGCATAAATAGCACAATTTATGATAGTGATTAACCATTCCCATGGCTAATCCTTGTCAAGCATATCCACACCGAATGATTATAACATTGTACTCAAACACTTATAAGCCATTTTTGCATGGCTATCCAAAATTATACAAGTCCAAAGGGTCCACGACCCACAACAAACGGGTAGTCCTATACATGCCATTTCGAAGTTCGACCAAAATTGTACCAAAAGGGGGCTTTGATAGTGTGGGCGACTTTGACCTCAAGATCCCGAGTCCGATAGCTGGAGAACCAAAAATCTATAAAACAGAGGAGCAATGGAACGAAGTAAGCAATTTATGCTTAGTAAGTTTTGAGCAAGGAATTCCAGCATAACGAAAGAATAGCACACATTTAGCTAAACGGAATATTTCATAATACACAATTTTCCGATATCAAACTTACTTCACAACGTTAACCCTTATGTACATACACAAAAGACCAACTTAGCCGAAGGCCGGTAGCTCGTTCATCAACTGAGCGAATATTTATTTGTAAGGGCTCGATTAAATTCAACACATACGTAACATATCCCAATATTGGGATGTTTTTCGAGTATTAGCTGGAATTTTACAGCAAGCTCATTCATTTCCAAATCACGTACCTTCGGAATTTAACCGGATATAGCTCCTCGTTCAAGTGCCTTCGGGACATAGCCCGGTTATAGTAACTCATACAATGCCTTCGGGACTTAACCCGGATTTTAAAACTCGCACGAATGCCTTCGGGACTTAACCCGGAATTAGTATCTCGCACAAAGGCCTTCGGGACTTAACCCGGAATTAATAACTCGCACAAATGCCTTCGGATCTTAGTCCGGATATAGTCACTTAGCACAAAGCCTTCGGGACTTAGCCCGGACAGCATTCAATTAATCATGCACATCTAACAATAATTCATGGCACATTCGTATTTCATTTTCATTTGCAAAACTCAAACACAAGGCACATATCATCCTTGCACATTCGGCTCAATAGCCACACATAGAGCATGATTTTCATTTGCTTAAAACATGATTTAATCACATCGTAATTTAAGCTCTCTTACTCAAGAACTTACCTCGGGTGTTGTCGAACGATTCCGCTAACTATTCGACCACTTTTTCCTTCCCTTTATCGGATCTATTTCCCCTTTGCTCTTGAGCTTAATTAAACAAATAAATTGATTTCATCATTTAGGCATCGAAAAGATGAACACAAGGCACTTAGCCCATATTTATACATTAGACATTAAAGTCACATACATGTGAAATCATGCATCAACACAACATATTAGCTAATTTTTCCCCCTTGGCCGAATATGCATGTCTATTTTTGGGGTCGATTTCAACACTTAATACACACATATACACACTAGTAAAGCATCCTCCCCCTTTCCATCAATTTAACACATGCATTGCTCATTAACATGCAAAGTTAAATTCGGCCTTAGCACACAACTTGCTAGCCGATTCTTCTCCATTTAGCAACCAATGCACATATGTGCTCACACAAAAATGCTAAAAAGGAGGTTCAAGAATCATCAAGTCATCATCACATGCATCATTAACAAGCTTCATATTTAGCATGCAATGGCATTAACACAACCTCTACCTAGGTCGAATCTTAACTCATCCTCATGTCTCATCACCACCACATCAAACATCAACCAAGAATGATGCATCCATGGTCAAGTGTCATTTCCATCACATAGCAAGATTTAGACCATGGGCTAGGTAGAACTCAAGCTAACAACTAAAACATGCATGCATCTCATGGAACATCATCAAACATACCTTAGCCTAGCTACATGCATGGCCGAACCTCTTCACCTTTCTTCTTCCTTCCTCCTTAAAATTATTGGCCAAGGATGAACCAAAGGATGAGAAATTTTTTTTTCTTTGTTTTTCTTTCTAGTTTCGGCAAGTATGAAGATGAGAAAAGGATGAACAAAAATTCTCTCCTTTCTTTTCTTTAGCTCATGGCAATGGGGGGGGACAAACAACTACACACACATTTTTTTTTGTATTCACCATACTCCTTTTCATTATTTTATGCCCATGCCCCTTATTTTATTTGTTTTATCCCAACATTTTATGACACAAATTAACATATTTTATTTGTGCCATACTTATGCCATAATTTCCATAAAAAAAATTGCACAATTGCTCATCATGCCCATCATGGCCGGCCACCTTGTTTTAAGGTGGGAAATTTGACATGCAAATCCACCTATTTCATACTATAAGTTATTTGGCCACTACAAATTAGCCTATAGCATTTGCAAAAATTTTCACATGAGTCACATTTCAAAATTTCACTCACAATTGGCAAAATCAAAGCATGAAATTTTCACACATGCACTTTCACATGAAATAAACATAGGATATAACATCTAATTATTATTGTGACTCGGTTTAGCGGTCCCGAAACCACTTCCCGACTAGGGTCAATTTTGGGTTGTCACAGTACATACAAGGATGCATCACTATAAATCAAGAATTCTTTCCCTGATTCCGGTTGTACCAACACTGGCGCCTCAGTTAACAACGGCTAAACCCAAAAAGCTCCTAACTTTGGTTACATTCTTTGACGGCTTCCTTTCGACAGTAGCAGAAATCTTACTGGGATCAACCCGTATACCATCTTCTGAAACAATGTGGCCTAATAATCCAACCTCTCGAAGCCAAAACTGACTTTTTCTAAACTTGGTATATAACCGTTTATCCCTCAGAGTCTGTAAAATAGTTCTCAAATGTTCGGCATGCTCTGACTCATCTTTAGAATAAATCAGAATATCATCGATAAACACCACAAAAAACTTATTTAAATATGGCCAGAAAATCTGATTCATTAAATCCATAAACACGGCAGGAGCATTCATTAGTCCAAATGGCATAACGGGAAACTCATAGTGGCCATACCTCGCTCTAAAGGCACTCTTAGGCACATTAGACTCTTTCACTTGTAACTGGTAGTATCCAGACCTCAAGTCTATCTTAAAGAACCATGTCGCTCCCTTCAGCTGATCCAACAAGTCATCAATCATTGGAAGAGGATACTTATTTTTGATTGTCACCTTATTGAGTTACCGATAATCAATGCATAATCTCATAGAGCTGTCCTTCTTATTCAAAAATAGTACGGGAGCACCCCACGAAAAAAAACTTGGTCTCACAAAACCTTTGTCGGTCAACTCTTGCAACTGTGACTTCAATTCTTTCAGTTCAATCGGGGCCATTCTATATGGGGTAATAGAGATGGCTGTCATCTGTGGCATTAGCTCAATACTAAATTCAACTTCTCTAACTGGGGGTAAACCCGGTAATTCCTCCAGAAATACGTCCGTATACTCATACACAACCAGCACTGATTTGATTTTCCATTTGGATTCCTTTGTATTCAATATATATGCCAAATAAGCTTCATACCCTTTTCTTATATATCTCTGAGCAACCATCGAAGAAACCATCATTGACGACTTCTCTGCATCATCTGATTCAACCCGAAGAATTTCACCATTTTTGCATTTCAATTCCATAACTTTCTATTTACAATTCACTATAGCCTCATGTAGTGTCAACCAATCCATACCCAGTATGACATCAAATTCGTCAAATGACAAAAACATCAAGTCAGCTGGAAAACAATGACCTTTAACCATTAACGGACATTTCTTACATACTTTATCAACTATCATATGCTTTCCTAACGGCTTAGACACCTTAATTATAAATTTTGTAGACTCGACAGGAATATTCAAACTAAATGCCAATTTCATACACACATACGAATGAGTGGAGCCAGGGTCTATCAAAGCAATAACATTAGTATCATAGAGAGAAAATTTACCAGTGATCACATCAGGAGAAGTTGCATCTTCGCGTGCGCGTATGGCATAGACTCTAGTCAGAGCCCTAGCTACGGACCTCATTATTGTGTCTCGCGACACATTCATACTACCGGACCCATTCCCGGCATTTCTTAAGGGTCTTCCCCTAGAAGTTGCGCCACTTGGTCTTGGACTCTGAAATCTTTCTTTTTTCATCATCTCGGGACAGTCCTTAATAAAGTGGTCTAGAGAACCACATTTAAAACAAGATCCTTCACTCACTCTACAGTTACGAGAATGACGTCTACCACATTGCGGACATTCGACCTTAGAAGGTTTAGCATTACCCATGCTTGCCACAGATGTAGTCTGGGATTTAAAACCCGAATTCTACTTTCTACGATTCCCATATGAATGTCCAGCTGACACATGTAAATGAGAATACAGCTCTCTAGATTTCTTAGATTGAGATGGCAATGACTTACTCATGCACCTCTTTCTTGTATCTCTTGCATCAACATTGACTTCTTCCTTTCTTTAACCAAGCCTTCGGCTTTACAAGCCCGTTCAACAAGTACCACAAATTTTTTCAACTCAAGAATACCCACTAATGTCTTAATATCCTCATTGAGTCCATCTTCAAATCTTCTACACATCTTAGCCTTGGAGGGTACGTACTCCTGAGCATATTTGCTGAGTCTAACGAATTCTCTCTCATATTCACTAACTTTCATATGACCTTGTTTCAATTTCAAGATTTCCTTATGCTTTTGTTTGATAAATCTTTCACTAATGTATTTCTTTCGAAATTCCTCTTGAAAGAATTCCCAAATAACCCTCTCTGGTGGTACTACAAATATTAGTATTCTCCACCAGTGATATGCAGATCTCTCATTAGGGATATGGAACATTTCAAGCACTCCTCGTGTGTACATGATAATTCCTCGAATACTCATATCAATTTCTCTAAACAGAACTCAGCTCTTTTAGTGTCATCATTGGCATTTGCCCTAAATTCTTCGGCACCTTGTTCCCAAATTCTATTAATAGGTGTTCTAGTAAATCTCATGAAATCCATATATTGAGGCATCACAGGTGTGGGTTGTGGATTTGGCAGAGGTCGGGGAGGTTGAGCATTGAGCTTCGTTCGAACGAACTCTGTATACCATGCATTCATCATGTGGAGAAAGGCCTCTCTGCCTCCTTCTCCTCTACTAACAGTTTCAAGTCTACTTTCAGATGGCACCACTCCTTCAGCTAGAGCAGGCGCGTTACTTTCTACGTCATCCACCACTGCTCTGTGGGGATCCATTTGCTATATGAAAACACATTTTAATATTGTCAGGAGTCGCCACACTATCATTTCTTATATATATGGCATGTATATCTAGACTAAAAAATGCTAGGTTAGTCAGATAATCGAGTGAACCTAGCTCTGATACTAAAAATGTAAACTCGAGACTGGACAAGTTACGAGGCGTTACCATACATAAATAGGGCATTTCTGGAAAATACGGGTCATAAAATTTCATTCCAAATTAAAATCAATCAAACAGGATCATATTATCCTTATTGTGGGCCTACGAGATCTAAAACAAACATTAAAAGAAATCTTGAACTAAACCCAGAACTTAAGAAAATTCTAAGAAATTTTCCAGGTTTAAGCCTCACACGCCCGTGTGGAGGCAATGCACATGCCCCTGTGCATCACGACACGCTTGTGTCCCATACCCGTATGGAATTACTAAAATTTGTTTTTTCATTTCGAGCCTACAGGGGTTTTCACATGGCCAAGCACACGCCTGTGTCCCTGGCCTGTGTCCCTTACACGGTGTAACACCCCAAACCCGGTCTAGACGTTACGGTCGAATCCAGTGTGTCACATTGAAGCGTTATTGTATAGGTCATGTCTTATCTAAAATATTTCTTAGTGATTTAAGGGTATTTTCATTATAGATTAAAGTGAATGGAAGCTGTGCACCAGGTAGGAGGCCAGAAAAAGAGGAGGTGAGTCATTAGACTGCTTAAGTACCAAGCTCTCCACGGATCTACTCCTAGACATGCACACAACCATTGCCACACTTTAACTGAATGATTTCTCAGGAAAAACCATTTCATTTTAAGCCTTTGAAAACACTTATTAAATTTTGAAAACGTTTTCATGTCGGAAGCTTTGTCTTGTTTCACGATATTTTGAAATTAGGTAATCTCTTAGAAAAACGTGCCCTAGAGCTATTCAATTTCAAACATTCAAATCCATATCATGCCTAAGCTAATAATCATACTAAAGTAATTAAAGTGGCCTTATTACAACTTAAAACCCAAAGCAATTAAAGTAAATGAAACTAATCCAGTCATACGAAGAAAATTGAGCTTGCAAAACATGTGGCCACACCGAATCCCTCTCAGCTCCAAGTCCACTATGGTTGGGGGTTACCTGCACGGATAAAATTAAGAGGTGAGTTTGGAAAACTCAGTGTGTAAAATAACCCAACCATAGTCCAGATCAGTTCAAACCACAGAAACAGATTAATTTTGGGCCTTAGCCCTATACAGAATTCAGAATGAAGCCCATAGGCCCATAACAGAAACAGAACAGATATATCTTGTATGCAGAAAAACCAACCCATATCCATCCGTATACACCCCCGTGCCAACCTTACACTATGTGGGGAGACTACTCGGCCCACCCATCCACTACGCGTCACAAAATTTGCAGCATGGCTGCCAGAACAGATATTGCGACAGAGTCACCAAATACAGATATTGTGGCAGAGCCACCAGAAACAGATATTTGTGGCAGAGCCACCAGATCAGATATTTGTGGCAGAGCCACCAGAAGGCTTCCTCCATCAATATAACCCATATCCAATGCAACAGATATATATGTCATGGCATACAACAAACAGAATCAGAATATTATGTATTTCAGTCAAAATTAACCCTAAGGGTATAATGGTAATTTTGCACCTAAGGGTATAATGGTAATTTTCATACCTAGGGGTATTTTAGTAAATTTAACTATTTTAGGGTTTACACTCATATTACAGCCATTAACAGGTTAACAGAAACACTTACTGATCGTTTTTACCGAATTGGGCCCGTTGGCCCATTAACCTGATTTCGGCCTATTAAGCCCAAATATACCGAAGTGCACGAAATTGTGCACTCTGCAATCATACCACTTTTGATTACCAAAATTAACAACCAAACCATCTCCCGAGCGCTCGCACGCTCGCAAGTTCACAAAATGCAGGCTTTTCGGCGTTTCGGCATTTCGGCATTTCGGCTTTTACCGATCTAGTCTATGAGTGGGTGTCGTTTACACACCTGATTTGCGACAACTGCTACCGAAATCTCCCACAATGTCCTACAGCCGTCACTAGACATATCAGATCCAAAACAAAATGGCAACCATCATAAACTTACTTACCATAATCGGCCATCAATACCTATGGCACTTGAGATCCTACCTTTGCCAAAAATAGAGACTAGATCGAGATCTAGTCATTCCACTTGTCCAAGCCTTTCATCAGTAGCCTCTGGATCACACTAACACCAAAACAATCAATTGTTACAACCGTTAGAGCCTTAAGCTCCAATCGACAGCCTCCCTATGCCTTTAGGGATTTTGACTTTTCTAAAACCCGAAATAAAGAATAGATTTGAGTACCTACCTCAGGTTCTTTCAACCAAAACAATTCCACTTCAGTTTCTACTTAGATCTGATGCAGATCCAGCCCTGAAACACTAGCAGAAATAAAATCTTAGAGATCTAAAGATTCAGCTATACGTCCCTAAAAACTATGGTGTTTTCGGCTTTTGGAACTGTGAAGAGGAAGATGATTTGGTATGGTGGTTTTCGCAATGGTATTGCCGATAGGAGTTGAGGTTTAGAGGATGTGAAAATCAGCCAAAAGAGATGAAGAAAATAGAAGGATTTTGACTAGAAGAAATCGGCATAAGAAACAACTTTCAGGATTTTTGTAATATCCTAATTTTGGGCCTAGTCGGAATAGTGGTTTCGTGACCACAAAATCCAAGATAGAAAGAATTATTTTATGGTTATTTTGAGGTCTATGATATGATTGCATGATTGTGTGAAAAGTTCGTGAATAAATTTTATGCATAAAGTGCTTAAATTGAAATTAGGGACTAAATCGAATAATTTGTAAAACTTGCATTCTAGAAGTTTCTAGTATGAAATTGTTTTGAAATATTAATTAGGAGGTCTTAAATAGCAATTTTACCAATTTCTAAGTCTATGGACAAAAATTGGATATGGATGGAATTTTTGGAAAGTTTAGTAGTAAGGGCATTTTGGTCATTTAGGGGTAAAATGAATAAAATACAAAATTAAAAGCCAATTTTTCTCATCTTCAACCCCATGGACGAATATAGCAAGGAGAAACCATGACTAGGGTTTTTCAAGCTTCCAAGCTCGATTGTAAGTCCGTTCTAGCATCGTTTTTAATGATTTTTACGTTTTTGGAGTCCTGGTAGCTCGATTAAGTTTATGCTAGCAATAATTCAAGCTAGGGTTCATATTTGGAAAAATACCCATAGGTGAAATTTGTGTATTTTGGTGTTTTATGATAGAATATGAGGTTTTAAATTATGTTAGACAACTTGTGCTACTCGGTTTTAAGCGAAAACTAGCAAAAGGGCTTAATCGGTAAAAATACCTAATAGTCATAAGTACATGTTAGAGTGAGAATTTGATGTTGCCATAGAAGGGAAAAATTATCAGCATGTCATAAAACATAAGAAAATAGGCTGAAGTTTAATTTACGAGCTTTTGGGAAAAAAGAGTAAATATGCAAAAGTTTAGGGGCAAAACTGTAATTTTTCCAAAATATGATTTTGGGTCAATTTGAATAATGTGAGTCCTAATTAGACTATATTTTAAATGATAGAGCAAGGAAAACTAAAATTCGGGCTAAAATGGGGAAAATACCAAGTTGTGGACGAAATGGTAAAAGTAGCCATTTTCGCATACGAGGTAAGTTCATGTGTAAATGTAGTAACATAATTGTCATTTTAAGCAATTTAATGTTGTTTATATGATATGATGCTGATTATTATCATTAAAAATTTTATGCTTTGTGGTTATTGTTGAATAATATGTAATTATGTGAATTACTTGATGAGTATGAACTATCACCGAAGTATCAATTTCGATATTCCATGGAAGATGCCAAAGATGTGTGATCGAGGAAAACGCCTGTTTGAACCTTAGGAATAGATTAGGATACAACTGACATGTCACTAGGATGTTTGGGCATCCGAACTCGTTGAGTTGAGTCCGAGTTCACTTATGGATGCAAATGTTCGAACTCGTTGAGTTGAGTCCGAGTTCGAGAGATGTAACTAGGCATCCGAGCTCGTTGAGTTGAGTCCGAGTTCACTTATGGATGCGAACGCCCGAGCTCGTTGAGTTGAGTCCGAGTTCACTTATGGGCGGGTTACATGGTAGCTTGGCTACATATGTAGCACTTATGTGCAAACTTTCCATGTATCCGAATTATATTCCGATGTGTTCAACGGGTAAAATTCTACTCAAGCGGAGGAATACTCAAGATGAAAGGGACGTATTAGTAAGTGTTGTGAAATGAATACTTTGAACAGGTATGTACTTAACCCTCGGGTTGAAAACTCGATATAACAACAATATGGTAAGATGACAAATGAAAATGTGATATGAATGTCTCGGTGATGATTATGCAAATGATGTTTTATGTTTGCTTATATAGTCGTGTTACTTGCTATTTGCATGTGAAGTTACTAAGCATTTATACTTACTTCCTCCTTTTCATTCCTTGTAGTGTTGACAAGCTAGCTCGGAAATCGGGAACGATCGGAGGCACGCTCACACTATCCGTATACCATCTTGGCATAATGGCTTGTATATTTTGAGTATGGCATGTATAGCATTATAATCATTTTGTATATATGGTCTTATGATATGGTTATTGAGTGGTATAAAAATGCTTGGTAATGATTGGCCATTGGAATGGCTAATTATGATCATATTTGGTGTTATGTATGTCAAATTGCTAGCTAATCCATGGAAACCATGAAATAGGTAAAATTTACCATAAAATAGATTCAGACAGAAGTAGTGACGTGAATTTGAAAAATCACTAAAAATAGTAGAAATGGAATTAAATAATGAATAAGTTAGGGAATCGAAGCTTGATGAGTCTATTTTCATATGGAAAAAGCAAAACAGGTATATGAGCTATATTTTATGAGATGTTTAAATGTTTGTGAAACAGGGCCAGAGCGATTTTTGGATCCCCTGTTCTGATTTTGGAAATTCACCATAAATTGTACAAATATAATTATAAGTCATGATTTATATGTAAAGATTCCTTATTGAGTCTAGTTTTAAGAGAAATAAATTTCATAGTCATTGAAATTCTGTACAGATAGATATATGATTCGTAATACACAGAGGTCAGAGTAGTCGAACCCTAAAACAGGGGAGACTTTAACTAATAAACTGTACTAATTGGATCAACCAAAAATTCTAGAAAAAAATTAGTAGATAGATATATGAGTCTAGTTTCAGTGAAAGTTTACGGATCTTAATTTGAGTTTTGGAACTCGGGATACAAATTTTTAAAGTGACTGTGATGCAGTTAGCCAGCTTGTCTGGAAATTTTAAAATGAATTGGATGAGTTGTTTTAGTAATTAATTAAGTCTGTTAACACCTCGTGTTCGACTCCGGCCACGGTCTCGGCTATGGGGCGTTACAATTTTAGCTTTTATGGCAATCGGCTATAGAGGTTTAGAAAAGAATGGGAATGAAAGAGGAGATGAGTTGAATGGTAGGAATGTTTCGGCCAGAAAAGAAAAGATGGAGAAAAAGAAAATAGAAGAAGAGAGGAGAAGAGAGGGAAGAATTCGGCACTCAGGAGATTTAACTTTGAGTTTTTTGGCTTTTTGCGACACTGATAAGAGAATAGAATGAAAGTTAAGGCTCTAGGTGGCTAACCCTAATTCAGCAAAACAAAAAGAAAATAAAGCTTGTCCTAATGGCCATTCAGACCCACGGCCCAACCTTTCTAAAGCCCTAGCCGAATTTCCACTTAAGCTCTATCACATGCACACAAAAATAAAAGTAACAACATGCTTACCTTGTGACATGAACTCTGGCTCCCCTTAATCATCCACACGTCACTCCCCAAACACCTAGGTGGCGCCACATGCCGCTTTACCACAGATCTTTTTGTGTCCTATTTTACCACCTCAATTTTAAAAGCCCGTATTGCCAGAACCCTCTCTCTCTAGAATTAAAATTCAGGAATGGCCTCTAATTAAATTTACTCCTAGGCCTTTTAAAGGCCCACCAACATACTCAGACCCACACCAGACAGTCAAAACATAGCATTTCTAAAATTCATTAAAAATTACAGAAATCCCGCATTACAACTCTACCCTCCTTAAAGAAATTTCGTCCTTGAAATTTACCTTATTCAAACAGATGAGGGTATTGTTGTCGCATCACCTCTTCTGGCTCCCAAGTAGCTTCCTCTCTGCCATGATTACTCCAAAGCACTTTTACCAAGGGAACTGAGTTCCTTCTTAGAACCTTAACATCACGATCCAGTATCTGCACAGGCTCTTCCTCGAAAGTCAAATCAGGCCGCACTTCAACCTCTACAACCGGCACGACATGAGTAGGGTCAGAACGATATCGCCTTAACATGGAGATGTGGAAAACATCGTGAATCCTGTCTAACTCCGGAGATAATTCCAATTGTTAAGCCACAAGACCTACTCGCTTAAGAACCCAATAAGGCCCAATAAACTGCAGACTCAACTTGCCCTTCTTACCAAACCTTAATATCTTCTTCCAAGTTGAAACCTTCAAGAAGACCATCTCACCCACTGAATACTCAATCTCCTTACGCTTCAAATCTGCATATGAATTTTGCCTATCAAATGCTTCCTTTAACCGATCTCTGATTATTCTGACCTTATCCTCAGTATTCGCTACCAACTCAGGTCCAAGAACCTGTCGTTCCCCCAGTTCGGTCCAACAACTAGGTGTACGACACCTACGTCTATACACCGCTTCATATGGTGCCATTCGGATACTCGCTTGATAACCATTTTTATACGCAAACTCTGCCAACGAAAACTAATCCTCCCAACTACCTCGGAAGTTGATAATGCATCCCCTCAACATGTCTTCCAAAATCTAAATAACCCTTTCTCACTGACCATCCGTCTGAGGGTGAAATGCCGTGCTAAAGTTCAATCGCATTCCCAGCGCCTCATGCAACTTTTGCCAGAACCAAGATGTGAACCTAGGATCTCGATCAGAAATAATCGATACCGACACTCCATGAAGTCGCACAATCTCCGCCATGTACAATTTGGCTAACTTCTGAAGTGAATAGTTAGTGTGGATAGGTATGAAATGAGCAGACTTGGTCGACCTATCCACAATCACCGAAACCGAGTCCTTCTTCGTCGGTGTCAAGGGTAGCCCACTCAATAAGTCCATGGTTACCCTCTCCCATTTCCAAAGTGGTATCTTTACTGGCTGCAAAAGTCCGGAAGGTAGTTGATGTTCAACTTTCACCTACTGGCATGTCAGGCATTTCCCCACAAACTCCGTTACTTTTCGCTTGAGCCCAGGCCACCAATACAATTCTCACAAGTCATGATACAACTTATTCCCTCCAGGATGCATAGCACAAAGTCCTCCATGAGCTTCTTTCAGTATTGACTATCTTAAGTCAGAGTCTTTCGGAACGCAAACTCTCCCTCGGAAACACAGAACTCCTTCACTATTCAATCCAAACTCAGAAGTTTCCCCTTTCTCAACTTGTTGGAATCGAGAAACTAAAGACTCATCTTTTAACTGCCTTTCCTTAATCTGATCCACCCAGGCTAGCCTTACTTGCAACTCAGCCAACAGACTACCATCATCATACAGACTCAAACGAGCAAACATTGCTCTCAGATCAACTACAGCTCTACGGTTTAGGGCATCGGCTACCATATTACCCTTGCCTGGGTGATACTCAATCGAGCAGTCATAATCCTTAAGCAACTCTATCCATCTCCGTTGCCTAAGGTTGAACTCCTTCTAAGTCAGCAACTTCTTGATACTCTTATGATCCGTGTATATGACACACCTTTCTCCGTACAGGTAGTGTCTCTAAATCGTAAGTGCAAAGATTACTGCTGCCAATTCAAGGTCGTTAGTAGGATAGTTCACCTCGTGAGGCTTAAGCTATCGCGATGCATAAGCAACCACCTTACCCTCTTGCATCAACACACTGCCCAAACCCACATGTGATGCATCACTATACACGGTAAAATCCTTCCCAGACTCCGGCTGAATTAATACAAGTGCCTCGGTCAGAACTTCCTTCAACTTCTCAAAAGCTTCCTGTTGCTTCTCGGTCCAAACAAACGGTGCTCCTTTCCTTATAAGCTTTGTCAAAGGTGTTGCTAACACAGAAAAACCTTCCACAAACCTTCTGTAATACTCTGGCAAACCTAGGAAACTTCCAATTTCAGACACCAACCTAGGTGGCTTCCACTCCAGAATTGCTTCAATCTTTCGAGGGTCCACTTTGATCCCCTCAGTAGAGACAACATGACCTAGAAAGGTTACCTCCCTCAACCAGAATTCACATTTACTAAATTTCACATAAAGTTCTCTCGCCCTCAATACTTGCAGCACAATGCGGAGATGTTCATCATGTTTCTCTTCAGTTTCAGAATACACCAAAATATCGTCAATAAAAACGACCACGAATCGGTCCAAGAATGGTAGGAATACCCGATCATTAGATCCATAATGCTGCAGTTGCATTCGTCAACCCAACTGGCATAACCAAAAACTCGTAATGACCATACCGAGTCTTGAATGTCGTCTTATGAATATCCACCTCCTTGACCCTTAATTGATGATATCTAGATCGAAGATCAATCTTGGAAAATACCGAAGCTCCTCTAAATTGGTCAAAAAAGTCATCGATTCTTGGCAGAGGGTACTTATTCTTAATCGTCAGTTTGTTCAACTGCCGATAATCGATGCACATCCGCATCGTCCCATCCTTCTTTTTCACAAACAACACCGGTGCTCCCCACGGGAACACACTCGGCCTAATAAAGCCTCTATCCAACAACTCTTGAATCTGTGCTTTCAGCTCTACTAACTCCTTCGGTGCCATCCTGTATGGTGCGATGGACACTGGTGCCATTCCAGGCAACAAGTCAATTCCAAACTCAACTTCTCGGTTCGGAAGCAATCCTGGGAGCTCTTCTGGAAAAACATCTTGGAACTCCTTAACGGTTCTAACTTTATCCACCGTCAGACCTTCAGTCTCCGACTGACTCAAAAATGCCAGATAAGCCTCACAACCCTTACGAATCCACTTCTCGGCTCTCAATGCTGACACCACATTGGACAAATAATCCCTTCGCTCACCTATCATCATAACCTCATCACCCTTAGTGGTCTTTAACACCATACGCTTAGCTGCACAGTCCAGAGTTGCCCTATGCTTAACAAGCCAATCCATCCCCAAAATGAGGTCGAATTCTCCTAATGGTAACTCCATCAAGTCTCCAAAGAAAATCTTTCCTTGAGTTTCTAAAGGCACGTCTCTATACAGTCCGTCTACCCTAACCGAGTGGCCTAAAGGACTTAGTACAGATACCCCACTCACAATCTCCTCAGAGTTCAGACCCAACGACCCAGATATGGCACATGCAACATACGAATGAGTAGATCCAATATCTATCAAAGCAGTCTACGGCATGCTAGAAATCAAGAACGTACCAGTTATGACATCGGGTGCATCACCCTCCTCTCGGTGACGAGCTATATACACCAACGCTGGCTGTAGAGCTTCAGCATTTTCGACCCCTCTGCCAGGTACTCCTCGACCCTGACAAATTCCATTACCGCCCCTACCTTGTCCACGTCCTCTCGGTGGTTGTGGTCCACCTCACACTAGTTGAGCAACCCTCCATTCTGCAACTTAAACCTGATCTATTTTCTGCGGACAGTCCTTTACTTTATGCTCCATAGATCCACACCGGAAACAAGCACAAGAACGTTTCCTACACTCGCCCAGATGTATCTTATCACAGTCCCCACAAACTTGTGGTCTAACAATATTCATTGAAACTGCTCGACGTGGCTCTTCTACTCTTGCCTTTTTAGTACTCCTATTTACACCACCCGAGGGTCTCGAATCCCTCCAAAATTGGTTCCGATCCTTTTCACAATTCTGTCTTTTAGTACGCTTCACCTCCTCAACCATCTTAGCTTTCTCTACCAAAGCAGCAAAGTCTCACTCCCTCTGCGGAGCAATTAGCACCCTAAGTTCATCTCTAAGACCATCCTCGAAGCGCACACTACGTTCATACTCCGTAGCAACTATCCCAACGACATACCGGCCCAGCCTTAGAAACTCAGCCTCGTACTGACCAACCGTCTTACTTCCTTGAACCAGATTCAGAAATTCTTTCCTGCGGGCGTCCACATAACTTGCCCCAACATACTTTCCCTTGAAGACCGTCTTAAACAGCTCCCAAGTCACCCTGTCAGTAGGGGTCCCATCTCTCACAGCGAGCCAGCACTGATAAGCCTCATCCCATAGCAATGATATCACTTCCTTTAGCTTCTGCTCTACGGAACAGTCTAAGTCATCCATAATCTGTTTCGTAGCCTCTAACCAATACTCAACCAAATTTGGGGCTACACAAGATACGCCCCTAAAAATCTCCGCCCCGTTAGCTCAGAATCGCTCGAAAATAGATCCTTGAATTTCGTTACCCGTACTTACCCCGGCAACCCTTTCCAGAACACGAAGCTTTGCTTGAGATAGAGTGTCATCCCCGACACCTCAATCATGAGACTCCACCTCTGTTGCAAGTGGTACCGGTGCATCTGTCGCTGGCATATGTCCTGAAGACGAAGACCCAGCCCGTGTACTACCTCGACCACGTCCACGTCCACGGCCCCTTCCACGAGCTGCTCTCGTACTCATGTCGTATTATTTGATTACGAATTTTATGTATCAATTAAATATTTCAGTGTTTATTACAGATGTTTTATGAACAGACAGTAATTCAGAGTTTTGGTTTTCGCGAAATCGTAGCCTAGCTAAAGTCTTTAATCTACTTATCCAAAAATTTCTACAGTTCCATCATTACCCTAACTAGAGTATCATAATAAGGTTTCAGTACAGGCATATAGCTGATTATTCAGAAATATTCAGAAAAATTCAAAATGATACTTACAAACTTGGGCCAGAGATTCGGTGTGCCACTTACTCAGAATCAAATTTTAGAAAACCGGATATGCTACCCTTGAAATCATTTATTTGTAGGAAGAAAATCTAAAATTTTTCTTTTTGAAACCCATTCCACATCCGAGTTGTTACAACTTGACTCTGATACAACTAAATGTAACACCCCAAACCTGGCCTAGACATTATGGCCAAATCCAGTGTGTCACATTGAAGCGTTACTATATAGGTCATGTCTTATCGAAAATCTTTCTTAGTGATTTAAGGGTATTTTTGTTATAGATTAAAGTGAATGGAAGCTGTGCACCAGGTAGGATGCCGAAAAAAGAGGAGGTGAGTCTGTTAGACTGCTTAAGTACCAAGCTCTCCACGGATCCACTCCTACACATGCACACAACCATTGCCACACTTTAACTGAATGATTGTTCAGGAAAAACCATTTCATTTTAAGCCTTTGAAAACAGTTATTAATTTTTGAAAACATTTTCATTTTGGAAGCTTTGTCTTGTTTCACGATATTTTGAAATTAGGTAATCTCTTATAAAAATGCGCCCTAGACCTATTCAATTTCAAACATTCAAATCCATATCATGCCTAAGCTAATAATAATACTAAAGCAATTAAAAATAATTAAAGTGGCCTTATTACAACTTAAAACCCAAAGCAATTAAAGTAAATGAAACTAACCCAGTCATAAGAAGAAGATTGAGCTTGCAAAACATGTGGCCACTCCGAATCCCTCTCAGCTCCAAGTCTACTATGGTTGGGGGTTACCTGCACGGATAAAATTAAGGGGTGAGTTTGGAAAACTTAGTGTGCAAAATAACCCAACCATAGTCCAGATCAGTTCAAACCACAGAAACAGATTAAGTTAGGCCTTAGCCCTATACAGAATTCAGAATGAAGCCTATAGGCCCATAACAGAAACAGAACAGATGTATCTTGTATCCAGAAAACCCAACCCATATCCATCCGTATACACCCCCGTGCCAACCTTACACCATGTGGGGAGACTACTCGGCCCACCCATCCACTACACGTCACAAAATTTGCAGCATGGCTGCCAGAATAGATATTGCGACAGAGTCACCAGATACAGATATTGTGGCAGAGCCACCAGAAACAGATATTTGTGGCAGAGCCACCAGATCAGATATTTGTGGCAGAGCCACCGAAAGGCTTCCTCCATCAATATAACCCATATCCCATGTAAAAGATATACTGTAACACCCCTCACCCGTATCCGACGCCGGGACAGGGTTCGAGGTGTTACCTGACTTGAACTCAATCAACTATATAAATCGAGCCATAAAATTTTGATCAATTTAAAACTTTTCGTTTCACAAAAATTTTGTCCCTTAAACGGGCTCACGAGACCCAGAACATACATCAGAGACGGTTCGGGACTAAATCGAGAACTTAAGAAAAACGTGGAAAATTCATGCTTTAAGGCTCCACACGCCCGTGTGAATATAGACCGTATGGTCACACACACCTGCATGGCTTGAGACACGCCCGTGCCTTTAGCCCATGTACAACATTGACTTTAAAACACGGCCATGACACACGCCCGTGTGCCTACCCGTGTGGACAAATACAAGGCTATTTTCCAAGCCATTTTGTCACACTCACAACACATGCACACATACTTATACAAGAACATACAACATGGCAAAATTAGGTACTTAAACATTCCTAACATGTCATGATTATGGCAATTTCACATGCAATAGATATCATAGATTTTACTCACATCTTTACCACATTCATGCTATAATCATTATAGACTCATCACGTAATACCATAGCACATACATGCATAATTAAAATGGATTTACAGCCCCATAATCAAAATAGGCCAACACATATGGTTAAAGTCATATCACATACTCTAATATTTAAACTCCTATACATGTCATAGACTCAAAGTACTAGAAATCACTACACCAATAGTGTTAGCTTGATAGTGTGATAATATCTCCGATGAACTCCAACCCAAGCAAACCTGACAACCCTAAATAACATGGGAAAGGAAGGGAGAGTAACCTTTACGCTTATTAAGTTCATATGAAAACAATAAACAACCCATTAACAAGTTTTATCAATGTTTACAACATAATCACAAATTCACTACAAGTTGTCTTCCTGAGCAATAGTAACTAAATTATTTATAACTATAGCTACGAAGCTCCAAATCAATTTCCGTTAATTTCCCTGAAAATAGACTCATATATATTCCATCCATAAAATTTTCAGAATTTTTGGTTTGACCAATCAATACCAGATTTTTCTTAAAGTTTCCACTATTTCACCATTTGACTAATCTGACCACTCTTCACTACGAATCACATTTCTCATTGTACAGAATCCAAAATATGTTCTCGTTGATTTCATTTGAAACTAGACTCATTAAGGAGTCTAAGAATATAAATTTTATCTTATAACCATTTTTTTACAAATTATAATGATTTTCTGAAAATAGAACAGGGCACCCCGAAGTCATTTGACTCTATCCCACGCCACTTCAAATATTTCTTTATCAACAATTCTTTTGCTTACACGGTTTCTTTTTATAAGAAACTAGACTCATTAAGCTTTAATTACATAATTTATTCAGCTTATAAATCAACTCCAAAAATTTATGGTGATTTTCCAAAATCACATTACTGCTGCTGTCCCAAGCAGATTTATTACAAATTTACTCTTTCACACATTCTTTGCATTCACATTATTTAAACATGTATATCACCAATCAATTTCATCACAAATCTATAATTTCATTTAAGCATAATCTCAATACAATACATCATGCTCAATGATTCGCACACAACTGTTCAAATTAGCAATTATAAGATGGTTCCGCACATACCCACCCTTATCGATAATTTACGATGGTTTTACCCTTACTCACATATATGACATAGGCATTTTCACCTATGCTTCTCATTTCACATTCATGATTCAATTCCAATCGATCTAACATGCATAAGTATATATCACATACATGGCCAACTTAATGTATTGAACGAATTCTATTGCCGATTTAACACAAGGTCTCATAGTCTTAGACTTTTATCAAATCACCGGCATTTAGCCTACCAGGTTTTAAACCCGAATTCATCACCGGCATGAAGTCTGCTAGACTTTAAGTCTGACCTCATTCAACGGCATTTTGCCTACTAGGCTTGAAGCCCGATATCATTTCACCAGCATTATAGCCTGCTAGGCCCGAATATCACCATTATAAAGTCGTCTCATAAACAATTAATATAATATAGCATGTATACTTGTTCACTTTACTCTATTTAATCATTCAATCAAAATTTATAATTGCCTTTTGAATCATTCGATATTTTGCACACGAAGTGTCATTCTCAATATCTCACACACTAAGTGCCATTCTCAATATTTCGTACACTAAGTGCCATTCTCAATATTTCGTACACTAAGTACCTTATTTGATTGCCCCGCACACTAAGTGCCACATTTTGTCGATATGTTGTCAGACATTAAAATATTCACGTATTTTCAACTTTTGCATTTTATGCGATTTAGTCCTTTTTGCTTAATTAACTATCGAAACGATAAAATTTTTCAGCGAACTTTAATACCATCTTTTTGCCACTCCGTAAATATTTATAAAAATATTTACGACTCGGTTTATAGAAATGAGGTCCCGATACCTCATTTCCTAAACCCACTTGACCTTAGGGTCATACCACTTAAACTTAATAAATCACTTATAAAACAAATATCACAATATCAAAAACATTTTTAAAATCACAATTAACTCGTAAATATTAAATATGATATTTACAAACCTACTCATCAGATTTGGTGGCCCCGAAACCACTATTCTGATTAATCCTAAAAACGGGCTGTTACATATACATGTCATGGAATACAACAAACAGAATCAGAATATCATGCATTTTAGTCAAAATTAACCCTAGGGGTATAATGGTAATTTTCATACTTACGGGTATTTTAGTAAATTTAAATATTTTAGGGTTTACACTCATATTACAGCCATTAACAGATTAACAAAAACACTTACCGATCGTTTTTACCAAATTAGGCCCGTTGGCCCATTAACCCGATTTCGGCCCATTAAGCCCAAATATACCGAAGTGCACGAAATTGTGCACTCTGCAATCATACCGCTTTTGATTACCATAATTAACAACCAAACCATCTCACGAGTGCACACACCCTCGCAAGTTCACAAAATGCCGGCTTTTCGGCATTTCAGCATTTCGACTTTTCGGCTTTTGCCGATCTAGTCTATGAGTGGGTGTCGTTTACACACCTGATTTGCGACAACTGCTACCGAAATCTCCCACGATATCCTACAATCGTCACTAGACATATCAAATCCAAAATACAATGGCAACCATCATAAACTTACTTACCATAATCGGCCATCAATACCTATGGCTCTTGAGATCCTACCTTTGCCAAAACTAGAGACTAGATCTAGATCTAGTCGTTCCACTTGTCCAAGCCTTCGATTAGGAGCCTCTGGATCACACTAACACCAAAACAATCAATTGTTACAACCCTTAGTGCCTTAAGCTCCAATCGACAACCTCCTTATGCCTTTAGGGATTTCGGCTTTTCTAAAATCCGAAATAAAGAATAGATTTCAGTACCTACCTCAGGTTCTTTCAACCAAAACGATTCCACTTCAGTTTCTACTCAGATCTGATATAGATCCAGCCCTTAAACACTAGCAAAAATCAAATCTTAGAGATCTAAAGATTCGGCTATACGTCCCTAAAAACTATGGTGTTTTCGGCTTTTGGAACAGTGAAGAGGAAGATGATTTGGTATGGTGGTTTTTGCAATGCTATTGCCGATAGGGGTTGAGGTTTAGAGGATGTGAAAATCAACCAAAAAAGGTGAAGAAAATAGGAGGATTTTGACTAGAAGAAATTAGCATAAGAAACAACTTTCGGGATTTCGGCTTTTATGGCAATCGGCTATAGAGGTTTAGAAAAGAATGGGAATGAAATAGGAGATGGGTAGAATGGTAGGAATGTTTCAGCCAGAGAAGAAAAGAAGGAGAAAAAGAAAATAGAAGAAGAGAGGATAAGAGAAGGAAGAATTCGGCACTCAGGAGATCTAACTTTGCATTTTTCGGCTTTTTGCGACACTGAGAAGAGAATAGAATGAAAGTGAAGGCTCTAGGTGGCAAACCCTAATTCGGCAGAACAAAAAGAAAATAAAGCTTGCCCTAATGGCCATTCAGACCCACGGCCCAACCTTCCTAAAGGCCTAGCCAAATTTCCACTTAAGCTCTATCACATGCCCGGCATATGCACACAAAAATAAAAGTAACAACACGCTTACCTTGTGATTTGAACTCTGGCTCCCCCTAATCATCCACACGTCACTCCCCAAACACCTAGGTGGCGCCACATGCCAGTTTACCACAGATCCTTTTGTGTCCTATTTTACCACCTCAATTTTAAAAGCCCATATCGCCAGAACCCTCTCTCTCCAAAATTAAAATTCAGGAATTACCTCGAATTAAATTTACTCTTAGACCTTTTAAAGGCCCACCAACATACTCAGGCCCACACTAGACAGTCGAAACACAGTATTTCTAAAATTCATTGAAAATTACAGAAATCCCAGAAATCCCAAAAATTGGGGCGTTACACACGGCCTGGACACGCCCGTGTCATCGCCCGTGTCCAAAGACCTGGACATTCTTTTTATGACATCATCACTCATTTAGGGGCACACGGCCAAGGCACACGCCCGTGTGCTAGGCCATGTCCTCTATACGGTTGAGACACACGACCGTGTCTCTGCCCGTGTGTTTACTAGCAAGCATACTGACTTAGGAATTTTAGGTGCAGGGGACACACGACCATTCAACACGCCTATGGGGCAAACTGTGTGTCACACACGGTCTAGACACACGCTCATGTGTCTACCGTGTGGACCATTTAAAGGCTATTTTCCAAGCCAATAATCACCCATAGTCACTCATACATTCAAACATACTTTATAACATGCAACATGACATAATCAAACACTCAAATATTCCACACTATGGCACTCTCACATCTTCATAAAATCATCCTATTGCACATTCATTTGTTACACTATTTAGAGGCATTCCACACCAATTTCATGCATTATTGAACTTATTATCATGATTTCAAATTGTGCATTCATACTTACAGTCATTTTAAGCATTAGGTCATCCCTTATCCTTTAGCACCCAATTCATACTTTACCATACATTCATCGACCAACAACATATCACATCATTACCCTGCACTCGCCAAGTAATAACATATCCTACCATAAAGACATTAGCACATGCATGCATGGGTAATTAGATTACAACCCAAATGATCAAATATGAGCCATATCACATGGCCATTACAAAATGAATCATCATTATCATAGGCCTTCACAATTTGGCCAAATAGCATGACACATACTACGAAATGACCAAGTTTCCTATACATGTCATACTTAAAATAATAATTTCACTATACCCAATAGTCTTTTGATAGTGTGATCAAATACTTTGATAGCTTTCGATCCCCGAGCTAGCTTGGCGAAACTACAAAGGATGGAAAGAAATGGGAGTAAGCATTAAAGCATAGTATGTCCACATGCAAATAATATGAAATGGTAGTAAGGAATCAACATGCAGAAACATAACATATACATAAAGATTATTCATCATTCAATCCTTCTTGCTTACTCATCATATGGATACATATATACGTGCTCATCGTAAATCGATCTTTATTAAGGCATTACACATAAGTTTAGCATACATACTTATACTCATCGTAAAGTATCCATAGGCATACCTCTTTCATATGTCCTCCTCGGGACTCTCATTACATTCATTACATTACCCGTTGAACTCTCGGAATACTATTGGATATGCGGAAACCTTGCACATAAGTGCCACATATACAACATAGCTGAAGCTACCACATAACATGTAACCTATCCATAATGAACTCGGACCTCTCAACGAGCTCATATGTAACATGAATCGCATCCATTATGAACTTGGACCTCTCAACGGGCTCGTATACCATATATCTCACGAACCCAGACCACTCAACGAGTTCAGATGTCTTTGTTCCTAGTGACATGTCACTTGTATCCTAAACTATTCCTAAGGTTCAAACGGGGTTTTTCTCATTGCACATAGCATCTCCATTGTACTTGCGCGTAACGTCATGGATAACGACCATAATAACATTCATACTTTCATAACAATCAGCAACATATAGTTCATCATTACAATAAAACATTTATTATAGTATATATTAAAACATTAAAACATACTGCAACACTACATTATTTGCATATGTACTTACTTCGGTACAAAATGATTATAATCGAGCATAATCGTCGTATACTTTATTATTTACTCAATCAAGTCTCGGTTCATGTTTTTCTTGATCTATAATGCCAAATTTAACTTATTTATTATTCGCATTGTTCAAATGGGTCCATAATTCATACTTTTGTAAATTTATATTTTCACCCCTAAACTTTCACATATTTAAGATTTAGTCCTTAGGCTCGTAAAATGAAATGTATGCATTTTCATGGTTACCCAAGCCTAGCCAAACCTTTACTATACTCATATCAGCCCATATTTTCTTTTATTTCACATTATTACTATTTTCTTTTACACTTTTACAAATAAGTCTCTTGTTTAGGTGTTTTCACTAAAAATCACCTCGTAAAAGATGTTTATCATGCCTCAAACATTTATATTCCTCAATTAATCATCAAAATACATGCATGTCACACATGGGTCAAATTTTATACATGAGCCCTAGCTTAAAATATAGCTAGAAATGGGTAGATCATGCTTTAAGGACTTTAAAAATGCAAAGAACATTAAAAACGGGGCAAGATGCACTTACAATCAAGCTTGAAAATGTTGAACAAACCCTAGTTATGGTGTCTTGCAATTTTCGACAATAAAGGAAGAAGATGGACACCAATTTAGACTTGTTTTTCCCTTTTTATTCTTTTAATTACCCAATGACCAAAATGCCTTTAGCGTTTCTCTTTCACATTTTTCCTATGCATGTCTATTTTTGTCCAAAATTATAGAGATTGGTCAAATTGCCAATTAGGCCCTCTAATTCAATAACTAATGTAATTTCATGCTTAATGCTTCTAGAATGCAAGTTTTGCACTTTATTCAATTTGGTTCCTAAAATGCAATTAGACATTTTATGCATAGAATTTCTTCATGAAACTTTCACACAAGCATGCATTCATAACATAGACGTCATAAGAATTATAAAATGATTATTTCTATCTTCAGATTTGCTGTCTCGAAACTACTATTTCGACTAGGCCCTAATTTGGGATGTTACACGGTCGTGTCCCAACTCGTGGTCAAATTAGGGTAGCTACTATCTTGGATCACATGGCTAGCCACACGCCCATTGCTAGGATATGTGGACAATTTAATTTTCAAAAATAAATGCTTGATTCACATGGCCAAGACACACGCCCGTGTGTTGGGCAGTGCTTTTCACACACCTGAGACACACGCCCGTGTGACCAATTCTGAGCATTCGTTTTTTTCAATTTTTAAGATGCAGGGGACAAACGACTAGACCACAAGCTTGTGCACATGGCCGTGTGTTACATACGGTTGAGAGACACACTCATGTGTCTACCCGTGTGGACAAAGTAAGACCATTTCCAAGCCTTATTTCTCACCCATATTTTGCCTTGTGCCTACATTGACATTTTAATACATTTCCAAACCAATCCAAGTCATTTGAATTAAGCCAAATACAAGTATTGTGTATAACATATTAGCACATATGTTCGAGTGATTAAACTTGCCAAGTTAGCACTTGTGTTTATATGTAAATTGCATCAATTATACTAATTCAAATCCATTCATCATATGGTTCATATACCTTTCACCATAAAACCATTTTTTTATCACACATCAACAGTAATAAGGCCTTATATAATTTCATCAAAGTATGCTTAACACTAGTCATTCCAATGGCTAGTTACAACCAAAATATTTTATCATTTAATCTATTTAACCTATACATGCCATTATATCAAAAGTTAACTTATTTCATATACCGAGAGATCCAAGGGAAAGTGTAATATGTCTCCTTCTAAGTTCCAACCTTTACGAGCCTCCAAGTACTATAAAATAGAGAAAAATAAAACAAAATAAGCATTTAATGCTTAATAAGTTAGCTTAATGAGAATTTAACATACCATTCATTTACATTTAGTATAAGCATAAAAAAATGCACCCAAGCAATTTAGCTAATAGCCTAAAATACACAACTTCATCAAACATGTTAGTCATTTGTCCACATTTCAAGAATCAAAGATGAGCTTATCATATAGTAACTTTCATATTACACGTACATTTCTATGACAGATCATATCAAGTCAATTTAGCCATGTCAAAACTTTACCCGTTGAATTTATTTGACATATCGATGGATGCACTATGTAGTACACTTAATGTGTACAAAATTGAAATCTGTCAATTCATATCTAGGGGTACCCATTAGGGCATATAATTAGAAAGCACTTTCTCGAGCCATATAATAGGATGCTTATGTGAGCCATGAAACAGGAATCTTCTGGGCTATAACAGGAAACTCATAAGAGTTTAGAACAGGAAGCTCATTGAGCTTAACAGGTAAATCTGAAGAGCTATTATTAGGGAGCTTCGGATAGCCATATATCAAGAAGTTCAAGTGAGCTGTATCTGGAACCTCAAGAAGAGCCTATATCAGGACATTCATAAATAGTTGCGTTTGTGTCTGCAATATATTCAGGATCACAACTGATCATATAACAGGATGCTCATGAAAAGCTGCGGTAGCCCATAACACATGCAGGATAACTACCGATCAGGATTTTTGCAAGAACCATATAACTATAATAGGATGCTCTTTTGAGCTATGATGTGTCCACAACATATGCAGGACCACAACCAATAGGGGAAATCATGTATCCATCGAATTTCATTTATTCAAACGGGACTCATTATTTATCAAGCATAATTAGGCATGTGATCAATTTCATACATAAGGCATTCATACAATTCACATATTCAATATTTAATTCAAGCCAATAAATATACTCAATTTATTTACACGAACTTACCTCGATACTTGGTTGTTTAAGAATATACTAATTCGACACTTTTTGTTTTCCTCGATCCAACTCAGTACTAGATCTTTTTGGATCTATATAAATGAATTGAACATCAATTAATACTTTTCATACTCAATTTAATTCAATTCACATCCTATGCAAAATTACCATTTTGCCCCTATACTTTTCGTAAATGACTATTTTGTCCCTAGGATCAGAAAATGAAATTCGTCCAATTTAATCCTTATTCCAAGCCTAACTAATTTTTACATATAATGTTTATAGCACAAATATTTTATAAAAAAATAAAAAAATTTCCATGAATTTTACATCTTTACAATTTAGTCCCTAAATCACAATTTCATGAAAATTCACTTTACAAAAGTTGTTTATCTATCATCAACCTTTCATTTTCCACCATATATTTCAAAATTTCAGCATATTCATCCATGGAAAATTTTTAATACTTTGGTAACTTTACAAATTGATCCCTGAAATATCTAGATTAGTTAATTTCTATCTCAAAAATATAAAAATTAGTAAAAACGGGACATGATTACTTACCTAATTAAGCTTGCTTGATTTTCTTTCTCTTTCTTAGGGTTTTCATAGAATTTGGGGAAGAAGATGATATAGAGTAATGATATTTTCTACTTAATTAAGATATCATCTTTTATTTTTTTCTTTGTCCAATTTAGTCCTTTTCCTTTTCTAATTTTCCATGGATGAATCATCAAAAATGTCTACTAACTTCTCATAATAGTCTAATTACCATATAAAGACCTCAAGTTTTGAATTCTATAGTTATTTGATTGTTCTAGCTATTAGAATTCAACTTTTGCATTTCATACAATTTGGTCCTTTCAATAATTAAACATGAAATTGGAAAAATTTTCTTATTCGAAATTTTTATATGTCTTTCCTATCATGATGCAAACCATGCAATAAATTTAAAATAAATTGTAACGCTCCTATTTTTGGGGCCTAGAAGAGTTAGGCTTTGAGTCTGGGATTCGGATAGAAGGAAACCTGAATAATTAAGAAGTTTTAAATATTACCGTTTAAGAGAAAAAATTTGAATTACTACTAGAAAATTTTTACTATATTTATTATTACGGATATTTTAAATTTTTATGAAATTTTAATTAGTATTATGAGATAAAATTATTATTAGAAAAATATTACTGTATGTATGTTTGAAAATTTTTATGAAAATTTTTATTATTTGCTGTATTATTGGTATTTGAAATTTTTATTATTAGATATGTTTATGAAATTATTATTATTATTATTAGTAGTAGTAGTAGTAATTAAATATGTAACGAAGGGGTATAATGTGGGGAAAGGTCCAGGGCTCGGCCCATAGCTTTAGCAAAATTCTTGAATCTTGCCTCTTAAGGGAATCTAGGCAGTAGGCTTCATTAATAAATTAGGGCTGAGTTTTAACACAAGCAAGCATCTGGCCCAGTGGCTAAGGACGCTAGGGAGGTGCCTGGGTTCAAGGTACGGCGTGCGCAATTTGGGTTTTTTTTAATATGCAGTCGTTGCTAGAATAAGGGTTAAGTGGAGTTGCGAGTATAAGTTAATCAAAAAGAGCTTATAGCGCAGTGGAAGTAGGGTGCTAGAAGTTCCACAAGGGCACGGGTTCAAGTCTAGGCGCAGGTATGTCTTAATTTTATATTTTTAAAATGAGCGGGACTTCAGCAGGTAACCTTTAAGATAAAATATGATGGTATATGGTCCCAGGTTCGAGCAGCGTTACGCGCAAGAAGGTGCTTCTTTTTTCTGTAAGCGCGTGGGAAGGACCGTATGGGATTGAAACTCTACCAGCAACAGGAGGAGTCGGCTGAGCGGTGGACTGCTGCTAAGCAGTGGAGAGTTTGAATTAAATCCAAGCTTTAAATTTGGCCATGGATTAAGGAGTGATAAGGGGAGAGATTTTAGGGATTTGGGAGAGGGAATGGAGTTGGCCGAATAGAGGGAATTGGAGAGGGGATTTCGGCAGAGGAATTTTAAATTAGCATTTTCGGCATTTAGGAGCTTGTTGTGCCGTTTTCTTCTGTGTAAACCATAGGGTTATTCTTTTCTTCTTTTTTCTTTCTTCTTTTCTAGCCGAACTACCACCATTTCATCCATCTTTCTTTATTTTTTCTTTTTTCGAAATTGATTCACTATTCCCTTTCTCAACAGCACTTTTGCCAAAAGGCCTCATATTTTAGTAATTCAGGAATTAATATTTAGATCTATTTTCTACACACGTTTAAGTTGGATTCACAACGGATCTAGGGTAGGAAGGTATTTGGAACATTCTTCAACGAGTAGATCTCTTGGTAAGTATTCGAACCTTCTTTCCATTTGTATCCTGTGGTTTATGAAAAGCTGAAAACCCCTATATACATAGGGTGGCTGTCGACTAAGACTGAAAGGGTTTTTTTGGTGTTATTTGGTTTGTTGGTGCTAGTGAGGATTAAAGGCTGCTGATCGAGGAGTGTGTGAAAAGCTTGGATCATCGGAGTGACTAAATCTAGATCTAGTCATCAATTTCGGCAAAGGTATGAATTCTAGGGCTATTGTGGATGGTGGCCGAATATGTAAGTGATGATAATAGGTAGTTTTCGATTTGGTTTAAATATTAACATGATCTAATATATAAGTGGTTGATTATAGGAGAAATCGCGTAGGAGATTTCGTCAAGGAATATCGCAAATCAGGTGTGTAACGAACCCTCTTTCGTAGCTTAAATCGATAAATGCCGAAAAGCTGAAATACCGAAATTTCGGCATTTCGAGGACTTGTGAGCATGAAAATGCTCATTGGTTAGTTAGATTCGCTAAGTAGATGATCGAGATCATTGGAACAGGTAAGAGCATGATTTTCGACATCATGGTAAGTTGGGCCTCGAGGGGCTGAAATCGGGCCCAATGGGCTTCCGGGCCCATTTAGGTAAATTTGGTAGAAAATGGAATCCTATCAGATTGCGTGTTAATACGGCTAAGACCGTTATGGAAATGGGCTAAATGGGCCTAGATGACTAATTCAGCTATGTAGGGCCCATTAGGGGTTTTTGGCCCAATAACTCGGTTTCGCTAAGAATGGGCTAGAATCGCTGTCAAAACACATGAAATTGTTAGTAACTGATAATGAACATGGAAAACCCTAATATTTGGTAAAATTTCAAAAATACCCTTATAATATGAAAATGACTGTTTTGCCCCTAAGTAAAAATGACTATTATACCCCTAGGATTTAATTATGAATTTAATGCATGAGATTTTGATATACATGATTTGACATGATATGCACATGATATGTATGATATGCACATGATATGTATGATATGCACATGATAAATTCATATATGCTTGGGTTGGGTTTTTATATGGATGGAGGAAGTGCAAAAGGGCTTTGCCCCAGTTTACCGAAAAGGGCTTTGCCCCAGTTTATCGAAAAAGGCTTTGCCCCAGTTATTAAAAGAGGCTAGGCCTCCAATTATATGATAAAGCAGCTATGCTACCAGTGGAGAGTTTTGGTTGGGTGGGTTGAGTTATTCCCTACATGGAGAGCTTGGTTGGTACAGGTGGAGAGCAGCGGTTGGTAGGTTGAGTAGTCTCCCCAAACGAGCTTGCATACATCCATTAATAGTGCATGTGGTATTGATTTGGGCCTATGAGCCATACCATTTGTAGTAAAGGCTTCGGCCCAGTGGTATGAATAATGAAAAGGCTTCGGCCCAGTGACATGGATAATGTAAAGGCTTCGGCCCAGTATATGCTGAGATTGAATTTGGGCTTAGACCAAGTGGGCTGATATTGTTTTGGGCTCTGAGGGGCTTGTTGCACACTGAGTTTCCAAACTCACCCCCCTTCCTTAACCTTGCAGGTGAGCCTTGATGTGGGGGCTTAGAGCCGGAGGGGATTCAGAGTGGCCACGGTGATCGCTTTTGGGCTTCTGAAATAAGTGATTGGTTTTCTTTAGTTTACCTTATTTATTATTTATTTTTAGGTTGTAATAAGGCCATTTTAACTTTATTTTCTTTTCTAGGATTTTTTTAATAACTTTAATCTAGTTGATAATAATTCAAATGGACTAGACTTAGGACACATTTTCAAAACGATACTTGTTTTCAAAATAACACAACGTCACGAATATTCGATTTATCAAAGATATCTACTCAAAGAAATTTCAACTCGTTATAACCAAGTGTGGCAATGGTTGTAGGCATGTATAGGATTGGATCCAATCGAAGAGCTTGGTACTTAAGTAGCCTTCATGGCTCACTTCCTCTGTTACGGATTCCTACCTTGTGCCCAGCTTCCATTCACTTGGTTAAGCTTAACAAAAGTTGGTTTTAAAGCGCTAAAACGAAACGTGGATTTTTAAATTTAATATGGCACGTCGAATTCGGCCGCAACGTCTGGGCCGGGTTTGTGGTGTTACATAAATTTTCTTTCTAACTCAGATTTGTGGTCCCGAAATCGCTATTCCAATTTCATTGAAAATAAGCTGTTACAACTCTCTCCCGTTAAAGAATTTTCATCCTCGAAAATCTTACCAGTAAAGAGGTTTGGATATTACTTTCTAATGATATCTTCTTGTTCCCAGGTAGCTTTTTCAATCCCATGTCATTGCCAAAGAACTTTTATTGAAGATACCTTTTTATTTCTTAATTCTTTGGTCTCTCGTGTCAGGATTTTAATCGGTTCTTCACTATAAGTCATGTCAGGCTGAATTTCCACTTTTTTCAGAGATATAAGATGTGAAGGATCTGACTGATACCGTCGTAACATAGATATGTAAAAAACATTATGAATTTTGTCAATCTCTAGTGGCAATGCCAATCGATATGAAATTGGTCCAATTCTTTCAATAATTTCATATGGTCCGATAAACCGTGGACTTAGTTTTCCTTTACGACCAAATCAAAGAACTTTATTCCAATGCGATACTTTCAAAAAAACCTTATCACCAACCTAAAATTCTATCTCTTTTTGTTTAAGATTGACATAAGATTTTTGACGATCAGAGGCTGCTTTCAAGCTATCTGGAATCACTTTCACATTTTCTTTAATTTCACGGATCAAATTAACTCTGTGTATCTTTTTCTCACTAAGCTTTGTCCAATATAATAGAGTTCTACATTTACGACCATACAAAGCCTCATACGGTGCCATTTTAATGCTGGACTAATAGCTATTATTGTATACAAATTCAACAAAATGCATGTACTTTTCCCAG